>NC_046309.1:23495277-23801296 GCF_004115265.2 Rhinolophus ferrumequinum
TAAATCACACACAAGGGAGGGCACACACACACACACACACTCACAAACACACACTACACACACACATGAATAGAGTTCAATAACTCCATCTAGCACCAAAATAACTATGCAGTAATCTGTTCAGCATTTCTTCTCTTTAGTCCTCCTCTCTGACATGAAAGAACCACCTTTTAAAATTTAAAATTGTGTGTCCATATTATTCTCCTGATTTAAATTATTGGCATCTCTAAATATCTAACCAAAAAAAATTAAAACATCCAAAAAACCCCATTAAGTTTTATACTAAAGCACAAGAAACCCTTCACAATTTGACATATCTTCCTTTCCCACCTTACACAACTTTCCTCTATGTGTGCAGTTCTCCAGCCACACAGAGCCATAGGTTGCCTCCCATCTATTTATCAATCTTTGAACGTATGCTTCTCTAATGAGGCACGAAGCATGGAAGAGCAAATGTTCTGGACATAACTGGAACATTAGACAGTATATGTGATGAGAGGGACTATAAAGAAAAGTCAAAAAAATGAAAGCAAAAAGTGTTGACGTGTGTACTCTGTGCTAGGCACAAGGTGATATACTTTCACATAGGTAATCTCCATCTTTATCTGAAATATTTTTAATTTTAAGTGTAAACATATTGTTATAGTTCTAACAATAGAATAAAACCAAAATAATATTCAAATATAAAAAGTGGACAACAAAATTTTCAATAAACAAAGCATATTAATATCACAAAATAAAGACCTTAGACAAATTATGTTTAAACTCATTAGTTTTCTTATGAATAAAGGGTCCAAAGATATACACAGAAAAACCATAGGCAGAAATATAATACAACTATGTAATAATTATTGAAATGTGTGTCTTAATAATCATATAAATGCAAATTAATAAACTACCATTTTCCAATGTGTAAGTCTGCGCTTATCACACAGTACTGTGATTGTTAGTTTTCTTCTTTGTATTCCCTGCTAAATTAAAATAGTGGGAGATTAGACTATGGTCCTTAATGATACCTAGCAAAATATACAGACATCTCTTGAGTGAATGAACTAATGATTGCATGAATACATGAATGAAAATAATAGTGCTTACTGCTATGAAGGTATCGTGGACAGGGCTCTCTCAAACACTACTTTGCACATGGATTCTAAGCACAGCTACATAGCGGCCCGCTGAACAATCCTTCGTTCATTCATAAAGTATTTTTTTATAGACACCAAACTTCTCCACACATCCTGTCATCTTAGTAAATCCCAAAACGAACTTCTCTTCAACAAACCTGCTGTCCTTGCATTCTTTGTCTTGTTCTACACCTGCGTCTATCAACCAGGTTAGAGACAGAGCAAACACCTTGTTCCCTCCAACGCCCATCTTCCGTTAGTGACTCTACCCCTTCGCTTTTACTTTCTAAACGCATCTCTCCTTTACTACATCTTCACTCTCATTTTCTTCTTTTTAAGCTATTACATTAAACTTTTAATTGGCTTTTCTGCTTCAATTTCAATCCACGTCAATCAGTTTTCCTAAGTGCAGGCACGTTGTTACTTCTTGACTGAAAATTTCTTAGTGAGCCCCTGTCTTTGACAGGATGGCGTGAAAGTCCTTTTGTACAGTGGACTGGCATTTTCCTAATTAGCCACCTAAGGCTGCTGCATGATAAGCTTCATGCACAGACTGAACCACAAAGACATACCAAATTCTCACACTTCCAGGTGTACTATCTGCTACTGCTTGGTTGCGCTTTCCAATCTTGAACACCTGGCAATGCCACGTTTACTCCACCCAGCCAGACTACAGGACACTCACTTCCCTGAATCTTTCTTTAGTTCTGCTCTGCAGATACGATCACTCTTTCGTTTGTGATGCCCCTCCACTGCCAGGTAATCCATTATTACACTTATCGTACTATGTTACATATGTGTCAACTACTCAACTTCTGGGTATCTCTGGTGGCTGGCACATATTTACAGTTCTAAAATTATTCAATGTTTGTACTTATACAAGTGGTACCAACTGACAAAACAGCTTGAAGTGGGACTGACTGACTCAATGAATTTTAATTTCAGTATATGCCTTGTTAAAATTTTAAAAAATGATTTTCATACTTTTGTATTTGCATAGCCTAAACTAATAAATGCACTTTAATAGTTAATGCTGCGATTCTGTGATTTATAAGAAAAATATACGTATTTGGTCATTCAGATAATCAAATATATTTCTCATACATAGCTGGTCTTTGTCCAGCCCCACAGTTCCCAAAACCTTCGGAATTCCCTCAGTGTGGAGAGTGACAAAGATGTTTTTGTTACGTTAATGATTGACTGATTGAAAGCACCTGAGGGTGAGGGCAGGTTGCCAGTGGAGCCAACCATATGATTAGAGGGCTGGCACTTTCAGTCCCACTCCCTGACCTCCAGGTGGCAAGAGTGCTGGTGGTTAAGTTCAAGCACCAATTGTCAATGATTTAATCAGCCATACCTCTGTAATGAAGCCTCCATTGAAATCCAAAAGGATGGGGTTTGGAGAGCTTCCAGGTTGGTGAACAGTGGAGATTTGAGGAGAACGGCGTGCTTGGAGAGGGCATGGAAACTACACCCTTTCCCCATCTATTGCTTATGCATTTCTTCCATCTGGCTGTTCCTGTTATATCCTTTCAAAATAAACCAGTGATCTAGTAAGTAAAATGTTTCTCTGAGTTCTGTGAGCAGCTATAGCAAATTAATTCAACGCAAGGGAATATGGTGGAAAGCTCTGATTTATAGTCTATCGGTCAGAAGTACAGGTAACAACCTGAGCTTGCAACCGGCCTCTGGAAGGGGAGGGTTGTAGTCTTGTAGGACTGAGCCCTTAACCTGAAATCTGATGCCATCTCAGGGTAGACAGCTTCAGAATTTAGTTGAATGGTATGACACCCAGCTGGTATCTGGAGCATTGCTTGTTGGATGTGTGGGGAAAACCTCCCACTCCACACACATTGGAACTGGTGTGTGGAACATTTAAATGCTGACCAACTGAAATGTGTATGTTACAAAAATACTTCATGGTTTAAAACATAGTGTGATACTAATTAGCATATATAGATGGAAACATGAAGTATAATATTGATTATATGACTTCTACCTTAAATGGAGGGCAAAAATGTTTACATAGTAAGACTTCATGGAATACAGAATTATAGTAAATATTTTCTCTAATGAAACATTTAAAGTATTGACTTGCAATATAGTTATCTAAAGTATGTTTTTAAATGATTCCAAAATGATTTTGTTTCAATGGCTAAAATCAGGAAGAAGATATAAAACATGACACATTTCAGGTGAATTAATTATAGTGTTATTTATAGTGACCTTTCAAGGAGAGAAAGAATTTGCTTCTATATTCCATTCGCCTTCTATTTTGTGGTAAATATTTTGTAAAGCTTATCTGCCTTATGAAGAAATTTAAATGCCCAGAATATGTCCCTGATGTTACTAAGAAAGTCTTCTATAATATAGGAAGTACATGGAATAGAAGAGTGAATATAAGGTCTGTGTTCTGTTTTTTTGGCTTAGATTTTTGTTTAAGTAAAGTAAAATTTGGTACAGTGTATTATTATTCTATAATTTATACTTTAAAAACAAAAATAGTTCTATAGCTATCCCTTTGTTACTCCATATGATTTTGGAAGAATGCCTGAGATTATATTTAGAGCTCTGTAAGAAAGAGGAAAAAGACAGAACAGCAAACTTAGTGTTCATTCAGGAAGAAAAGCATTAGAATCGTCTATATTAACTAGGTTAATGGAAGGGAATCATGGCTCACAAAATGTAAAGCTAAATGCTTTATGCTTCCACGTAGAAATGCTATGGGGAAGAAGAAGACTGAAAAATAGTAGGTGGAAATAAATCTAAGATAATCTACTGAACAGCAATGATAACAATAGCGTAAAATTATGTCTCAATTATAGGTGAATATTTTTTTTTCCAAAGAGGGCACAGGTCGCAGTGGCCCATGCAGTGATCAAACCAGCAAACTTGGTGTTATTAGCACCACGCTCTAACCAACTGAGCTAACCAGCGTATAGGTGAATAATTTAAAATGCAATCTTTACAAAATTTGAAGTCTACCATATGTTGACATAAGGTTAGTTTGTTTAATTTCTAGACTCCCAGGAGATATATTAATGATGAGCTGTTAGTTTATTTTTAAATGTTTAAGGCATTGTCTCAAAGAGCAATACCAATTCATTGAAAGCTATCTTTTGAAGCTGGTATGTTAGAGTATTGACTACGAATTTTATTTGTTTAGATTGATAAAAAGTGTTTTTTTTGCTCTTCATGATGTGAGGCATAAAAGAGCCTTGAAACACTGAAAAGGTTACATACACCACTGAAGGAAGCACTTTCTCATCTGCTTTTATTTGGTTCCCAACATCTGGGTTTAGACCACCAGTGAATTATGTCAAGGTATTTTCAAACCCAATGAGCAGGAAGCACTGTCATGACAGCAGATAGATATGTGGCACGAACATATAAGTTGTGTTGATGTCATGATTAATTTTAAAGTATTATAAAAGTATCAATTCAACACATGTGTTGGGTCACTATGAATGGCCTTAATCAACAGACAATTTGTCATTTTTCATATGGAGTCAGTGAAAATAACTGATATTATTTCTGCAAAAGATGAAGGTTATGATCTATATATAATAATAAAATCAAATTTTATCTTTAATCATTCCTAACTTTTGTTCCTATGGCATCACTATGTAATTTCTACAGTTACACTTTACTATCTTTAGTCAACTCTGCACCTACTCTGAGCTCTTAGGTTCACTCACTTTAATTGTGTTTTGTCTTGTATGTTCTAATTCTAGCTATAGATGCTAATTTTAAATGTGAGAACTTAAGTCACTCACATTTTCTAGGTCTCAGCAATAAAGTAGAAAAATTGGATCAAGATTTTCTCTAAAGTTCGTTGCAAATCTAACGTTTCATAACCCATCTCTCATCACAGTCCTTAACACCTTAGCGTACATAGTGACAAATACACAGCAGGTGCTTCACAAAGCCTTGTTTAATTTAGATGGCATGGCTTTTACTACTTTATCCATTTAGGCTGACTGTAGGAAGAGGGTGTTTCTTAAAGTTTTTCACAAAACTAATGGTTGGATCATTTCAGGACTCTCTCCAACTGATTGATTTGAAGTCATTGGCTTTATACTCTTCCCATAGAACTGTGGGTTTTTACAGCTGTGTAGACAATAACAAATACACTTAATTAAACAGGCACAGTAACAATAATCTCCAAAGACGATTTTATTTCTGAAGGTATGTAACGTAATCTCAACCAAATCATAGATTTGCACAAATCAAATCAGGGTGAAGTTTAAGTATTGGTAAAGATGAAAACCAATCTGTCTCATTTTTCAGTACTCTAGACCTATCTTTAAATCTTTACCAACTTGCAACTTATAAGTCATATTAGGACCAAATATCATAAATGATATTTTTAACTAGAGTGAGATGTTCTCACTAAAAGATACATAATTCACACTATGCAACAGCTGAATGCAGAAAGCAAGCATAATGCATTCTTTTTTAAAGAGGAAAATATAATTACAAGGACAAAAACTTGCTGTGTTAGATAAGTATATGAGGTATATACATAGTGGTAGAAATATCTTAAAAGTTAATGAAATAGTAATATAATAATCTAATTCACAATTGATGCATCTTTTAGGTGATCTGATGTTATGTTTTGATGGTTTGACTTTTCTCAGACCATTGAACATTCATCATAAAGTAGATTAATGTAAAATGTTCTTAATAGTTTATTACAGAAATTTGAAATATATAACATTTCTGTTCAATAAAACATGGACTATATAAATGATTTACAAAAAATGATTTGCAATTAGCATGTTATGATCTGATGTTTTTTGTTTTTTTTTTTTTTGTTTTTTAAATCCTGGGCATCGAACACAGTAATTCAGTGTGGTAAAATGCTACAGCATTTCTTTGCCAAATGAAAAGCTGTACCCATAGGCACTTTGTTTTTTTTTTTTGCTAAGTACACTTAACATGAGATTTCCTCTTGTAACAAACATTTAAGTGTGCTATACAGTACTATTAACTATACGCACTATATTATAAAATATCTCTAGGACTTATTTATCTTACACAACTGAAACTACCATTCTAAAGTTTGGTTAGTCCTTCTTCCTAGTGACCAGACTAAACAGCCAAGATGTCAACATAATTTGAAAATATCTTGTGAACCTAAGATTTGCATTAGTGACTTTGGCTATAGCTTAATTGTCTCAATGGAAAAAAAAAGAAAATCTTTCAATCTTTACACCAAACTTCACATGTAGAAACAGGGACCCCATACAAGTATGGTGCTGAATGCTTCAAAAGTCTAGGAGAAATAAGTTATTTCAAAATTGAGTTTTTATTTAAATGTAAGTTTGAGGTAGTGATGAAAAACATTAGGGGAAAGTGGAAAGACCTTGTTAAAATAATTGAGCTTACAGAAGCAGTGATGAGAATGTAAATCTGAAAATGGCCTCCACATCACATACCCAGCTAAATGATCCTAGAAGTTGAATCATTTTTCTTTCTCTCAAAGCAAAACTGAAATTTTAATAAGTGCAAAGAAAAGTGGTATGGAAACCAGGAGCACCTACATTACCAGCTCTTGTGAGACATGTTAAGGCACATGAAAAAGAATATGGTTTTATCTTTCAAATTTCTAAAACTGGAGATACTTTTAGTTTTCTTTAATGATGTATTATGCATTATTCACCATGGATGTATTTGAATTTTTGGGATAAACAAATATTATTTCCAAAGTTTCCCCCTTGGAGTTTCATAAACCAACGATTGATGTTTTATGCATTTTTATACTTTCCTTTCTTGTGTTTCAAGGTGTGCCTACTCCTAGATGAGTGGAATTTTGATGCATCAACAAAAACCCTGCTTTGTTGCCTAATGATTTAATCATCTTCCATTTTCAACAGTTTGCAGTGGATCGATTTCTTAATCTGATGTTGAACAACTGATAGTACAGCCAGGTTCACCCACTACAACAACTGTGAGAACAATGGAAGAAGTGACACAAAAATATCAGGCTGTGTGATATCTGCTAGGTTCTTTGGGTTTAAGAAACTAATGTAAGCTTTAAGCATTGTTCATAGGAGCTGAGTGAAAAGCACTTAAGAAAAATTGACACAGAGAGTAGTTTAGAAAAATTGGACAGGCTCATATCATCAAGCGCACATGTACCATTCAAGAAGAAGTAAAAGACTAATAGTCTTAGATGGTTCAAGTAGGGGCCAGAATTCTGGACAGTTCTAGAAAAGACTAGGTTGCTATTATTTCTCCCAAACTATTCCAGGGGGTGATATTAGCAGACTCTCTTCCATGTACCTAATCTGCCCACTTCCTCTGATGAACTTGCCCAGAACCAGGTGAGTGCCATCCATTCTCCTCTCGTTAATACTCTGCCAGGAAGTCCCGAGGATGCTGAGATCTGTTCACATCCTATTGCTCTTTCTTACTCTTTGGTTATCAAGTAGTCTGATGACTTCTCTAGTTGGCTTTCCTCATTTCATATACTATTGATTTGGCAGTCCTAAATCTTATTAGTTTACCAGGTCTTGTTGAGCCCACCTACTTTCCAATATATTACGGAAAGCTTCAGGAATCTATGCCAAATACAGTAAAATCCCAACATTTGCTAGTATGTCATCCCACTACAACTTCACCAGACCTAGCAAACACTACTGCTAAAGTTCCCCGAAGGGAAACACACACACACACACACACACACACACACACACACACACACACACAATGCTATATAAATTTTTAAGCATGACAGTTCACATAACCTATTTTCTCCAACTCTGAGAGATCAAAAGTTCATCTGTGCTATCATCACTTCTCAGTGGAGCAACTGCTAGTCAGCAGCCTCGTTAGTTTGTTCAAATAGTAAAGTAACAATATTTTGACTTCTGTCTCACTTCTTATGACATCAAATGGCAAAAGTGGATCAAAATAGTTGCCATTGTAGAGAAGTATATGACGTATCATCAAGAGAAAGTAAACTTATTCCTGTTTTATTTTTTTACCTGTCCTGATAACTTCTCTCTCTCCTAATAGTATGACTTTTATTTCTAGAGACAGAAGTCTTATCAAAGAATATGTATCAGCATTATCTATCTCCATATTCATTCTTCTTAGATATGTAAGCTCAGATAGTATCTGATACAATTTCTAAGATTCTTTTCCTCCCAATTACTTAGGGAGAGAGCATCATGAAATTCACTGGTCACAGGGATCCCCAAAAAAGGAAGTTACTTTGTTGCTCTTCACTAGTATTTGCTGTTTCTACATCAGCTACAAATTAGAATAAGCTATTGGTGATAATAAATACCTCTTGAGAATAGTGAAAAATTTACAGGAGATAAGCTATAAGAGCCCTCAGAAAGTTTAGAGAATACAAAATTAGTTTTCATTGATGAATCCATTTGTTTTCCACTTAAGTAGTATATCACAGAGATAAGAATTGTAAACTTAGTGTTATACCTCCCAAATTGTGGAATGTTATATAACCCACGTTATTTATTATTAGAAAACCCAAAAACCATTATTTTGGAAGAAAATTAAGGTTTTATTCATTCATTATTTTAATCACTATTAAAACATAATTTTTAAGCAATCACTGATGAGATCATTTAGCTTCGGAAATTCACCTAGATTTTAGTTTAAATTTGTTTATTTACCTATAGTACCTAATAAGGTAATAATTATCTAATTTTAAGGTGAATATATGTATAACTTTAAATTTTACCTAATAATTTACCTACCAAGGTAATTTGTGTGAATGTGTAAGGAAAAATGAAATTATAAATATTATGCTAAACATTATCATTCACCATTTAAAATATCATCAAAATTATATCCTATTACTGGATATTCATGTCTAGAAATACTTGAAAAGTTAAACACAATACATGTTAATACATGTTGTGTGTTAAACACAACACAATACATATATACACATATATATATATACATGTATCGTGTTATACATATACATATATATATATAAATATATAACAAACATAAAGAAGCCAATGGTTCAATATAAAATAAACAGCTACGAGATGTCAAAGACCCACAATTTATTGCATGCATTTTCCTTTGATTTAAAGATTATGCACTCTAAAATGCACACGCTATCATTGGATCTTAGTGATCTGCTTGCTCCCATGTTGAAGCTAGTGACTAAGTCTACAGAAAATGTTAAGTATTAAAAACACAAGAAACAAAAACTGTGCTCACAGAAAAAACAAGGTTCTCGATGTCTCATGGCTTGACTTCCCTACATTTGCAACAATGGTTCAGGACCATGAAATTTACAACATGGTGATCTCGGGGACATTATCAGAGTCGGAGTGACTCTCACATCTGGGGGCTTCAGGGACATTCCATGAGTGGCACCAGGACATGTTAAATATTTCATACACAATAAATGTGTCATTGTCTGTGTCTAGCAAAGTAATGAATACTGAGATCTGTTGTAGGAGTAGACAATTTTAGGTACCACTCTACTTCTGAGCTTCCACTTCACTGTGGAAAATTTAAGTGCCATAGATTTCCAATGTTTTTGATTTCTCTGTGTCATCCTAAAATAACCTGTAAAGGTTTAAACTCCTAGAGGCCCTGAGAAGCACCCCAGGCAATGCATAACCAGAATTTTTCAGATTGAAGTATGATAACTGTTAACTCGGACACTGTTTCCGGTGAATGCATCAATTTCCACAGAAAATTCTGGGTCTGCTCAAATGCTGCTTTTGTGAGTGGGAGTCAGGCTTGTATGTGTGGTGGTGGGGGAAGGGCGGGAAGCAGCAGAATCCCTAATGAAATGCTCAAGCAAAATTCAATTCTTTCAAGCTTGCATGGATCTGAAATAAATAAATAATATTAATGGATTTTTTTCCCCTTTACAAAGCAATTTACATTGGATTAAGCTTTAATCAATTGGTAAATTGATAATTTACTTCAATATATCTTTCAATAGTTGTACTTTTCATATTCTCCATAGATCACGTATGTGTAGGTGAAGGTGTGTGTCTGTTCTCCTCTAAAAGTCTCAGCGGTGATAATGTAAGTATATCAGCAAAAAGAGAGCTCTATGACTTATGCTTCCACTGTAGTTAATGGGCAGATGCAATTTTTACATGCTCAATTTTTATAATAACATTTCATTGTTTTTCTCATATGTAGTGTAGATTTCTCTGCTTATAGTCTACATAGAGATTATTATGAATTTCAACCCGTATAACATATATCTTGGTGACCAGCTGTAATTTTGCACTGGTTTGCCTTGTAATGTATACACAAAATGAGTTTGTAATTATTCAGGCATTCTTTATGTTGTTTATAGATCCATTGCTTATCCCAGCCCTGACACGTATTAGCTGGATAAATGACCAGTCCAGCCTCTAAAGTCTGTTTTCCTATGCATAAAACGGGATTTATATTTTTTTCTTTATGTTACTGTGGATAATCAGAATAAAATATATGAAAAGCCAAAGAATTGCTAGGTACTAATTTGATTATGCATTTGTTCCCCCATACCGTCTGTGTAAAAAATTACCTATTTTACTAATTGGCCTTTTAAACCAAGAGTTAGAGAAAGAGAAGAGGTCCATATGGTCCATTTGCTCTTTCTTGTTTGACTTTAAACAATGAAATGACAAAAAAAACCCCTGCATTTGGAAAATAAATAATATGTGTCCCACATTATCCACAATCTGGTTTCACAAAAATAATTAAAAAAAAATAAGAAATAAGTTCATTCCATCTGAATAGTTCTCTTTCTACCTGCATTTTTTTTTTTAACCATAGTATAGAGCTCTTTTTGAAGTTAGTGGAAGATCAGACTATCCCTTTTTATATTTATACCAAAAAAATGAAAGTGTCCTTACAGAGGCTTAAAATAGAAGTTTAAATTCCCAGGAATACTTATTATTCAACTTCGGGAACAGAGATGTATAAACTGTTGGCTTGTGTCTTACAGTATAATAATATCACAGGATTCTAAAAATATTGCATATTTCCAAAGAAGGACACAGTTCTTTAAACTTACAAAAAAAAAAAAAAATTCCCTGTAGATACCTTGAGCAGAGTTTTCTAAAGAAAAACAAAGCTTGGGTACTCCACCAGCAAGGACAGACCCGGAAGCAATTTGGAGCCACCAACAGGGCAGGCAGCCTACGGCATTCAACAAAGACCCCTGCTCCCACTTCTGGAAGTTTTCTATCTGCCATCCACATATCTAGATAGATAGATATGTTTATCTATCTATCTCTATCTATCTATCTATCTATCTATCTATCTATCTATCTATCTATCTATCTATCTACAACAGAAATGCTTGGGGTATTTGTTAGGATAATAGGATGAACAACTATCTTTATCAATTCATTTGCTTCAGATAATTTTCATAATAAGCAGTAATAGAAGTGAAATTTTTATTCCATAAGCATCTCTATGTATTTATGCTTCAATCCAACATTCTGCCAAACTAGATAAAGAATATGCCCAGTGAAATTGTCATGTGATCACAAAGGAAAATGGAAGTGTGTAAGTAAGCAATTTTGAGACCCATAGGTTCAGAGCTGGTTAATAAAATTCCAAATGAATCAACAAACTACCATAATAAGTAATTTACTTTTCCAAATTTCTGCAATGTAAAAAGCCCTCAGAATGTCTTTCACTGCCCTGTGTCAAATTGGAAGCTTCTAGACCAGGTAATGCTGTCAGAGCTGCAAAACCATAGATAAAAAAAAAAAAAAAGAGAGAGAGAGAGAGAGAGAGAGAGAGAGAGAGAGAGAGAGAGAGAGAGAAAGAGATAGATCTCCTTTCTGATCTTCTTAAAATAGTTGATGGAGACATCCATCTATCCATTCACCATTCATACCACCATCTATTCAACTTTATTCTTTGGTTATTATCGTTACTATTATCAATATCTATTCATTTTAGAGGGTTTTTGTTTGTTTGTTTTGTGTAATTCCAATGATGATAATACTTCTTTATGCTCATCCATTCAAAACTAAGCTAGAACTGTCATTGAATGAGTTAGGCAGGGGACAACATCTGGGAAAATCAGGTAAGAGTTTAAGTAATTCTTTGAGACTGGATGTATGGATATTTTTTGTCATAGTCATGAATGTCAATTTTTAATTATCCACAATACAACCAAATATCCCTTCCAAATATCTTCTACACAATCACTTTCTAGCTGCCTGAACTTTACATTTCTGTATGTTTACTAATCCAAAAAAATGTGAGTGAAAGCATTACCTGTCACTCAGTGTACTAAGACTATAAGGAGATAATCCATTCAGGACAGTTACTGTAATATTGTAGGTGTTCAGTAAATATTGGTCATTGCTATTACTAAAATGAGACAGTTTAGAAACTTTGAACTAATTCCAAAGTCTTCCTCAAATTAAAATGTCCCATTCCGTCCCAATTGCCTCTATAATTAATTAAAATCCCTACTATAATGATAATGGAAAATTCTGGCAAATATTTAAAATATTTATATTGTTCTCTCTGGGTTCTTTTTTAATACATAACAAAGGCCACTTGAATAATTATCTACAAAGCCATTCAAAAGATCTTTAAAATATGCATTTTTATCAAGAGGCCACTCAGCCTCTTGCGATTTCCATCAAAAATAATGGATATGTCAGCAAAAATTCCCAAAGAGCCTAGTTTTGCTAACAAGAGGGTGTGGCATATGTCTATGCTCTCCTTATCAGGAACCGGAATAAAAAGGAGGAAAGAATCGTACATGCTATGAAAGTGACAACACAATGAGCTTAAGGTACCCACCAACCAAACAAAATATAACCTGCCATATATATTTTAACTTTTTATAATATACATTAGCTCTTCTTTAATTACATCATTCAAAAAACTGTATTTACTAGTAATTTTATAATGGGAAATAAAAATACAGAAAGAAACTTATTTCCCTGATTGTGTAATCCAGCATGTTTTAAGCCAGATATTGATGTGAGCTCTTTGCAAGTAATAGTTGACAAGTGTCAATTATCTATTATGATTTCTTTTTCTTTTAAAGAAAAACATAATAAAGGACAAATCAAGTTAAGTTGTTCTTCATTGTCCTTGGAAACTGCTCATAATATATGGTGTGCTACTAACAAAGGTAACTACAAGTTCTATGAATTTACCTATTTGTTGATATTATAAGATAGGTAATTTTTAAAATTTTAGGTTAATACAAGTGACTTCATTTCTGAAAGGTAATTTATTCTTTATTTGTGTATTTTAAAGCTCTTCTTAATCCTAAAATTAACACTGTTGTGTAATATTATTCCCTCTAACAATGTCAACATTGTTCTTCATCATTCTCTTTTTCTCCCTCTCCCTCGCCCTCCCCCTGGGTTATAATAGAGAAATGTTCCATGTGCTTTGCAAACATGGACTTAAAAGTACCCAGCTGTTCCTCTTAGGAAAGTCAGGAAAGGAGCGCAGAAGAAGTAACAACTGAAATAAGATCTGAAGAAACAGTAGAAATCCTTCAAGTACACAAACGTTTCAAGAACAAATCCCACAAGGGATAGTATGGATAAAGGCAAATATTCATGAGAGGATTCTGCAAAGAAATCCTTCCATGATGGGTGTGGAGACAATGATGAGTCTTTCTTGTATGCCAAAATGAGGACGTTTGGATTTCTGTACACAGAGAGTTGTGACTAAACAGTTTTATGCTAGAGAGTGACAAGATCAGAGATTTAATTTGAGAGGCTAGGTGAATTTGAAGGTTGGAAACCAATCAGTGACACAACCTCACATGGCTGGATTGAGGATTACAAGCTAATATTTGTGAAGCACTTTGAACAGAGCTTGGCACATAATAAGCCAGGCAAGAATCACATAAATAAATAAATGCATACATACATACATACATACACAAACAAGCAAATAAATAGACAAATACTTCATTTTATATTTTAACTACTCACTAGAGAAACACTCGTATTTTTACGAACGTTACTTTCTTTTTCTTCTACGTATGTACCCACTTACATATATTAATAAAACAGTATGTCGATCTTCTATAAACACTCACTTTTACTATGGTGCCTCCCCTCTAGCCTCTGTTGCACCAAGCCTCTCTCTGTACAAAAGTTTTCCAGTTCAATTTCCATGAAGAACACATATGCCATCTTTTACCAGGGTCAGGGAAGAGTAGTCGCTTAAGTGCACAGAGTAAAACACTGGGATGGAGGTCTCACTATACCCTATAAAGACCTTTAACTTATTCCCCACCCATGTCTTCCAAAATATCAAGTATTTCCATTTCTTGAGTCTTTATGGTTTTCTACAGCACACATTGGCAATTTTTCTGTTGGTGATCCCTTTGGAAGACACTTAAGTCTTAGCTTATCTAAACTACTGACTCAGTTACCACTGTCTACATATTTCCCATCCGTTAAAAACTTACGACGACCATTCTTTTGTTGTCACCTACTCTCCTATTCTCCTGATACTTGTAGGTTTATATATTTCAGAATTGATTTGCTCAATTTAATGATGTCTCAGAAGGCAGTAGAGACAAATATGTTCCAGTTTCTTTGTAGACTAGAAACTTTGTTTTTTGTCTTTTGGGATTTATTTATTTATTCCTTTTATTATTTATTTATTTTTTTTAAGGAAACTGAGTCTCAGAGAAGTTGGGTAATTTCTCATTTACAAAGCTGTTAACTGGTCAAGGACAAAATTAATTCTAGATGTACCTGCCCCCAAAGCCATTTTCTCCTACCCCACACTTCTCTGAACAATTCAAATACGCCTTCTTGATGAGGCAACCCCATAGTTAAGACATGTTTCTGCAATCAGGAACAACGGAAAACAACATTTGAATCAAATTATATGGACAAATCTAATTTGAGAAAATTGTGAAAAGAAAATACAATGCCTATCCCCCTTGAAACTTCCATTCTGTAATAGTCTCTTTGCTTGAGTTTTTGTTCATTTACTGTTAAAAATAATTGTAAAACCTGGCTAAGCCCTCAAAAGACCAACTGAAAGAGTTCTCATGCTGATCACAGAAAGAATGGTAATGTATCATCTCAGCATGGTACCGCTTGGAACGATTTCAGTCAACAGGAAAAAGCTACGCTAGACTGGAGGAGCTGGCGCCCTCTTCTCACCTTTACAGGAGCCTTACAGTGATTCTGAGAAGCCTGGACATAAAACTACCTTTAGAATCGTTAAAGATTTCATATCATTTGAACCTGGACTATAGAGAAGACCAAGAGATAGTTTCTTTGCTTTGTTTTGTTTTTTTTCTCTTTAGAAAAACCCTTCAGCAAGTGGTATTCCAGGAAAAAGGAGAAGTTCTGGGTTTAACACAATAGTGTTTCGGCAACTGCAATGTTAACTTGATAATTATTCACATAAACAACTCAGATATATCTATTTACTTTATATGCATTCATGAAAAAAGAAGAAGGGAAAAAAAAAGGCCTGCCTCATAAAATTCTAAAATCCACAAGTTTTAGCTCTTCTTCACATCTCAGTGCATTTAATATCCTTCTGCCATATTATTTACGACTTCACAAGGAAAGTAGTTATTTCCTATTATCTGTTCAATAAATAAGTAGAGAAATGCAGGCTGCAGAGATACAATTTGTTAATGAAATAGCCCAGAAGATCTTCACGGTGTCTAGTCTCAGAAGCTTGTGCAGCATCTATTAAAGCTTGCTCCAGTTCTAAAGAGTAACTCCAGTTTTCACACACCGACGCGTCCCACTCGGAGAGCTGAAGTGTGCTTCCGGAGTAGGTGGTGCAACCTGAGCTCTGTGTGCTGTGGTACAACATGTATCGGAACCCACAGGCATTTTTAAACTCAGCTCTGCACTTGTTCCACATTTTTCTATTACTGGGAAGACTGTGTCATCTCAGAAACGAGAACGCTATGTGTTTAAGAGATAAAACTACTTTGGTACAAGTTACAAGGAGTAGGTAGGTGCATCACTATTCCCAAATTTGTATAGTATTACCACCTTGTACACCACCACCACCAACAAAAAACATTATATGTTATCTTTTAAAAACATTCACTTTTTTCTGGTAATTCCCCTTGTTGAAAGAAGAAATAAATAGTAGGAAAAGCCTAGTTATAACAATATAAACTCTAAACAAAAACAAAAACAAAACAAACCCCACCATGTAAACTCCCCTTATTTGCTGTGAAGGGTTTATTTTAATAATGAAGCTACCCAAAGGGAGCTATGCCTATTTATTTAATGATCTAAGATTTTGTAAAAAATCTAGAGGCAGAAACATATCACATAAGACATGAAAACTTCCTTCTAATCTTAAACACAGCAGCAATACTAAAAGCAAACCTATGAATAGACTGACTTTAATCAAAACCCTAGAATGACCAAATGTTGTTTAGGTCTGAGGATTCTTGATTTTTCATTACTTAAAGTGCAGTTTAATTTCCCCTAAGGATAAATATACTTGTCAAGATTGGGTAGGGTAGTTATTCAGATTCATAACTTATATGACAGACTAAGGTGCAAAATTTGGGGATGCTTAGTACATACACATTTCACTAATTTTGATACTGAATATTATTTAGGAGCTCTAATACTCTCTTGAATTTTTAAAAAATATCCAATAGTATTAATATTCAACCCCCTAAAATCATTTTTAGTCAATTATGTAAGAATATTTACCACATTCATTTTATTTTAATAACAGGAAACATACATTTCAGCAATTGTGAAAATATGTATTCTTACCAGCTACTAACATATGGATTGTTTTGACTACGACTTTCACAAGAACGGTAATTAATATTTCTGTATAGTTTCAGTCTTGAAAATAGCAACGCTTTACCTAACTCATTTTGAAATTCTGCAAGTGATATACCTATGAATTTGTATAGAATGACAGATATGTTACATATTATTTTATATTCTTCAGAGAGTCCCCAATTTAAATTTATTTATTTATTTTTGAAGATTTTTATTAAAATACAACTAACATACAACATTAATAATAGTTTCAGGTGCACATCATAGTTATTCAACAGTACCCACCTGGCACTACAGTTAAATATGATTACATCCCCCTTAGTTCATTTTAAAAGTATTTTTGAAATTGATGTTTTACAAAATTCTTTTCTGAGGACTCTACCTCAGCTATCTAGAACTCTCAGGAGTCATAAGGTATCCACGTCCAAGAATTACCCAGAACTACTAAAACGTACACTTCTCATCTAGGGGGAAGATTTGTGCTTCATATCGTGCAAGTTTGATCTTTCCTATTTACTGGAGTTAGTACCAGTGTAAGTTTATAATACATGATTATTTTAACTGTGTGTGTGTATATCTCTGATTTTAATAGTTGCTACTCATGTATGATTTGTAACTTAATATTTTCATCAATCTTTGTGCAATTTTCACTTTCTATTCACTTTTATTAATATGATAATAAAATGTCCTGAAAGTAAATTGTTAAGCTTCCAATCTAAAAAATGGTGTAAATATTCTCCTACTCCTAGATTTATCTCTTCTCTTCTTTCCCCTGTCTCTAACTATCCCTGATGATTTTTCATGTCTCACCGTATTTTTTAAGTTACTGGAAATAAAACTATATATATTTGGGTTGAAGGACAGAGGAAGTATGTAGAAGGTGTAAAAGTCAATATTTGAAAAAGTTCCTTACACACAAACATGCCCTCCACAGGTTCACATATACACATCAACATGGAGATTTACAGAGAAGTTTTTGACGAATCTGGCAATTTAGTTGATGAAGAAAATGGCCTCATAAAATTAGGGGTTCCATTTTACAAATACATCTGTATTTACAGCAGTAAGAAGAAACATAACTAATGAACTTATGATAATATTATTTATATAACAGTGTGAGAAGAATGTTTTTCAAATATTTCAACTTGTTTCACTGTCTTCTAAGCTTTGTTATTTTATCTTTCATCTTTTTTTTTACATTTAAAACTCAATCCATCAAATATTATTGACTATTTCCTAAAAACAGGGCACCATAAAGAGCTCAAGCCAGTGACTAAATAACTGCTTAAAAATATTATTTTTTAACAAAAAAAATCATGGTTGGGTTTGAGAAAAGAGTATGCTACCAATAAATAGAGTGAAGTCTGGTCATAAACGATCTGTAAATTTTGCAAGGCAATATCTAAGTGGTATTTTATGGAGGAGGCATTTTGTGAAGATAGACCATAAAGCAACACATGATTTCCAACGCTAAGGAAAGGGACTCATAATTCTTGGTGGAAGAACAATTCTGGGCCCACTGCATGCTAGCCACTTTGCCTATGTCATTTCAACAAATCCTCAAACAACTCTACCCTGAAAGTGTTTTGTCCACATATTAAGATTAGTACCATTCTTACAGATTTTAAGAACCATGTCAATGGTGAAAGCCAGGTAAGTTTGAATAGTCTCACAACCTGGATTGCCACCAGTTGGTCAGGCCCTTAAAATGCATTAAAATTCAGAACTTAAGACTCTGCTCACGAAATCAAAATTAAGGTAGCTGGAACACAGTTTATTACTAAGAGTTTATAATTCCTTTAATTTTATAGGATGTCTCTAGGAAAACCTGGCCTGTCCTTGGGAGAGACAAATTTGGCTTCATCTAGGGGCGTAGTGGAATTAAAAGACAAATCTAGGGAGAAAATATGTTGCAAGGCTGAAGATAGAGTGATGAACCCACAGAGTCTGCAAAGTCAAGAGGATTTTGAAAAGAAAAATGCAAGTGGAATTGTATTTTGAGAAAAATGAACTCATGGTTGAGTGCAAAGGAGACTGAAGTAAGAAGCAGAAAAACACATAAGGCTTTATAATTGCTTCATAAGATTTAAGGGAAAAAAAACAAACCCTCATTGTCTCTGGGTTGAAGATATGTCATCTACTTTTTTTTTTTCATCGCAGGTTTTCTACTTTTTTATCTTATATCTAGCCATCTCCTCACGAAGCCTTCAGGGTGACATAAAATGTCATAGCAACATAGTAAGGGTCATAAGAAAAATAATAATAAAAAAACAGGAAGAATATGAATTTATGTGTGACTTAACTTGGACATATTTTCAACTGAATAGTTTGAATCTACAGCCTCATCATTTTCATGCTCTTGAAAAAGACACTTGTAAAATTATTTTCTTGCTCCTTTTCAAAGCTCTGGTTCAGAAAATTACTACCCTTTTGATGGGAAGGCTGATGTAACTAATTATAGCTAGGAAGACACAATTCTTCCTTTAATAATAAAGAAATAGCAATCTTTCACCTAGAATGTAACACAGTGTCTGGATTTGAAGCATGAAAGATTAAATCAGTAAGCTTTGAAATTCTATTACATTCAGAGCGACAACGTCTCCAAGGACAATGACAATAGAAGGAGGTGTCTTCAAGAGCATTTCCACCTATGAGCAGACTGGGGTGCCAAGCGAAGGAGGCTAGACACAAGACAGCAGACCTGCACTCCTATCCAGGCTCTTTTAATAATCAGCTGAGTATTTACGTCCAATTAGTCAACATCTAACAACGCAATGACTTGCTACAACCACCAATTCACAGTAAAGGGAGGAAAGGAGAAACAGAAAGGGAAGGAAGGAGAGAGAAAGAGGGGAATGGGAGGAGAAAGGGAGGAAAAGAGAAGGAAGACTGGAAGAGAGACATGGAAGGAAGAAGACTGAGATGGGTCAATTTATATATATTTGTGGTTCTTCACTTTAGCATCAGGACAAGCAGGAGGGCTTTTTACAACATAGACTGATGGATTCCACCCCTGGCGTTTGGGGTGCACCCTGTCTGGGACAGGGCATGTGAGCTCGCATTCCTAACGAGGTCCCAGGTGAGGCCACGGCTGGTAGCATGGCGACCACCCTTTGGGAGCACCCTTAAGGTCTCCATCCACATGGAGTCTTACCAAGAAAAAAACCAGATGCGATTTACTTGGCTCTACATTATTAAGAAAACTGTCTCAAAGCCCGAGGACACAGTTCCCATGTATGCTGCCGGGCCGTGACTGATAACTGGGCATTCCCCTTTACTGCTGGTGCAAGTATAATCTGGCCAAGCTGTTTCACAGTATCTTTAGGTGCCACGTGAGTAAAGTTTATACACTCAACAGCTAAAGGTACCATTGCAGCCACCGCGAACAGTCATTGAGTGCTTACTCTGCACTAGGCGTTCGGCTAAGAGCTTTACATATGGTATGATATTTAAGCCCCTAACAATCATAAGGAAGAAAAAGTTTTCACTGCTTTTCTTGATCACATCAATGTTTTTACAGTTATTCCCTTGTGTAGGCATTATTTTAAAAGAGACACTGACACACAGAAGGAAGATGTACGTGTTTACATACGAGTATATTCAGAATGAGAGTAGAAAGATACCTTCTCTATTTCCCCCATCTAGGGACGCTTAGAATAGCAGGAACTAAAATTATTTTCTCCTGAATGGAGGAATATCCATGAAAATTGTTCTGAATCTTAGAATGTCCAAAGAGAGTTTGGAGTCGTAAAAGGCATTTTCCCTGATTCTGCCAAAATCAAAACTTTGTTTATGGTGGGCTACTGAGAAGCAATACGAAAACTTACTTTTTAAAATTTTACTTTGGATGCTAAAAAAGACTTAAGATGATATGTTTAGAAGAAAGCACATATGCTATATCTTTTCTGCGTTTGCAAGGACAAGTATTTAATGATTTTATCTTTAACCTTTCAAACCCCTTATTCCAAAAAAGGAAGTAACAGCTCTGTTTGGAAATTCAATTCTCTACTTCTGTGGAAAAACATCACTAATTTTGTTGTTTCATAACCTATGGTGGTAAAACTAGCTGTGTTTTCTACAATTATAGGTGAGTTTGATCTTCGATCTCTGGGTATATATCTCATCATCCACTCTTTCTTGAAAACTGCAGTACCTCCCTCCGTGAACAATTGTCTCATCTCTTCAGGCTGTAATCTATGGAAATTTTTATTGCCAACAGACAGTTTTCAAGTCATCTTGACTTATAATAACCATCTCATCTTTTCTTTATAACAAGTGTCTGTCCAACAAAGTAAAATATATTAGAATAGAACTTTGAATTGTGTAACATGTGGCACAGGTAACAGAGTGTATTGGAAAGGATGAGAGTGAGGACACGGACGGAGTTTCTAATATCTTGTTTTCACCCGTACTCTATCTCTGCCTCTAAATAGCTGTGCGACCTTGTAAAGTTCACTTTACCTTTATGCATCTCATTTTTCTCATATATAAAATGAGAGCATTAGACGAGGTATCCTCTAAAATCTAATCCAGCTCTCCAAATCTGTGATTCATTCTGATAAACTGGCTTTGGTCCTGGGATGGTTACATGTTAAAAGGCATTCCAGATAAGATCAGCTGCTAAAGGTCTTAGCTCAGAAATATGCTTTTAAATGCAGTTCGTACATGAGTGCTAACAAGAAAACATATTCTCTAGTAGATTTAAAATGAATATGCTGTTTTCATAGCACTATTTTCGATTTAAACATTTCAACCACATGTAAAACATTTTACGACCTTGTTAATAGTATGTTGAATTTATTAACATTACTTAAAATACACAGTATATGTCATAATCCACTCATTCTATTATAGTAATAATACAGCTAGATAAATTGTTAAAGAGCTGATTTGAATTTTTAGGGAGTCTTCAGTGGTGACATTGGTTATTGCGAAGGAATTCGCTAAATAGTTCTCTGCATCACATATATAAATGTATGAGATATAATCTTATAACAACATCAAAGCATTAATTTGTATGTAGCTTGTTCTAACTTCTAACAAGTAAACTAAAGCTATATTTGGAGATGAAATACATAATGCAGAGATATTGAAATTGTACATGTGATTCTGGCAAAAAAATAATCATCTGGTCACCTGTTTCAGTTCTCCATGTTCTCTTACTCAAGTAAGTATTATGGGAGTTATGCCAAATACGATGGCAGCACATATTTTGGTAATTTTTGTTAATTAACTAATTAAACACACATTTCATTTATGCTCTTGAATTTCAGCTTATACAAATGTTACCTTTACATGCATAACTTGAGCAAAATACTTAAGTTAAAACAACTCAAATACTATATCCAGCAAAGGTAATATTGGAATAATAAAATTTCAGAGGTTGCTGTATTTTATCCTCTGAAGAAACTGTGCTACCATGAAATTGGACCCAATGTGGTGGCAATGTTCATAGTATTTATTTACAAAGCAAGTGATGCCAGGATTTAATAAATTGGCAGAAACAATTCTAGCATTTCATTAAAACTAAAAGCAAAACAACAATAACAACAACCACAACAAAAACGTTTAAAGCCTGTTAAAGCTTTCGGATGGTAACGTGCCAGAAAAAAATATGTAGATCTTGGGTAATTGTGACAGGAGAAATTCAGCATTCCCCTGATGACTAATTCTGATTCACTGCTTTACTGAGGAGATAAAGCGGCAGTGGTTGCGGCATTTTCAGGTTTACTGCTCAGAGCAGATATTTTCCTAATACTGACTACAAGTGAAGGAATGGCACAGACTACATAAACGGGGAGTGATTATAACATTAATACTTGCCTCAGAAGCTTGAGGGAAGGATTAATGAGTTAATTTATGGAAAACACAACAGCATTTGATCGATAGTTAATAGTAAAGAACTTTTATTTAGCGTTTGTTAATGTTGTTGCTTGTTATATACAATTCATCATGCCAAATGGAGGCATTTCTTCAGATTCTTATTTGGCTATCCTGACGTATGGTGTCACTTTCACAGGCCCTAGGGACTTTGGCCTTTGTGAGACCCGCCCTTAAAAAATTTTAAAAATAATTTTTGTACAACTGTGTAGGTATAACTATATTAATATTGCACATTGAAATTTTTGACCTAAAAGTTCATTTTTTCTCATTTTGAAAGTAGACCATTTTTATGAGCCCCCTTAAAGCAATATGGACCATAAGCACTATATCTACTATGCTTAATGAAAAGTTGGCCTACGGTATCAGAATCTTAGTGAACTTGGAGTATATGGGGAAGAATCGTTGTTAACCTTCCGGATGATAAAGACTTTCACTATAAACATAATTAGTTTATGTATTGTTAAATTTATGAGAAACTTTACAGTGCATCAATGACTATAAAAATAATACCAAAAATATGTAATTTTATCATATGTTTAGCACCCTGTATTTTTTCTAAGTAATAGACATGTTCATTATATGTTTCGAAGCTAAACAATATGCTTCAGATAATATTGAAATGAAAACAACATATATTAGTATTCTTAAATAGCAATCCAAATGCTCTTAGTCTTTCTGCCAAGTCAGCAATCAGAATGCAAATCCAGTACTCATGATTCTCATATGAATTTATGACTCATCCTTACGGAAACACCATTTAGTTCTTTTATCTATTTGTTGTAGGAAGTTCATTGTGAGTTTTCTTTATCACCTGCCCCTTATTTTCTGGACGCAACAAAATGGAATTATAAAATTATAAACATCCTACTGAGATGAATTAGTCCATTCTAACTCAGTGTAGTGAAGAGAATGTTTTCTAAATTGTTCTAAAAGAAGAGCTTGTTCCTTATCATGTGTATTTTTGTTAGGGCCTGGACTCCTTGTTCCAATGAATGGGACCAACTCCTTTTGCAATGGCTCTTTCTTAATGCTAACTTTTCTACAATCCAGGCCATATATCCTTGGCCAGTTCTGTATTTTTAATTGCAGAGCGCTGTATATGTCACAGTTATAATATATGCCAGAATAATAATCTATTTCAGGAAGAAGTCAAAAAAGTCAATCTAATTCAACATTAATCTTCAAAAAGAAATCTTAATATTGGGACCTGCATGCTTCATCTCTTCGACAAAATCCTTGGATCAGCTACCTTACAGGTATGCCTGGCCACGTGTAGGCTTGTAAATAAAATTCTTGCGTGGAAACTACCAAGAAATCTCTTTAAAGACCTCTAGCATAAGAACTTTGTCCCCTTTTCCCCTTTCTTCTTCTTATTCTGTGGAATGTAGATGTGACATCTAGAGTTCAATTAGCCATTTTGACGGTAAGATAGAAGCCATGTGTTAAATTTGATTAAAAAAAAAAGTGTGGGTCTCTTTGATGAAGAAATAGCTAAAACTGCTCTGGAATCCTGGCTTTATCTATTCAAGAAATAAAGAAATATCTCTCTTGTTTAAGGCATTTTTATTTCAGGTTTTCTCTTACTCATAGCTGACTCAAGTCTGAACTACATAGATGTGGTGTTTTAAAATGAGTGAATATTATTACAAGAAAAAGAGTGAAAACCTTGGATATCTGGGAGAACTTTCACAGGCAAAAGTTATATCACACACACACATACACACATACACACACACACACACACACAATGGTGAGAGTGTGATGGCTCTGAGAGTCTCACTCCTTATCAAGCTTCAATCACTGATTGTGATTCATTTATTTATGTTTATGAATGGCATTTGCCTGACTATTTTTTTTTTTGTGGTACAAAGTATTACTAAGAAAACAAGACAAAACAGGCCCCAAAACAATAACAAGTAAGGCTGAATGACAACTCTTTCCTTAACTAGCAAATCCATCCTCAACACTTTTACTGCCATTAGTGATGCATCAAGAGCCAATAGTCCTATTGGACAGAGCTTCAGAGCTACACTTTCTAATAGTAGTACCCAATTATTGTTAACTTGTGAGCACAATAAAAATGGATCGTAATTCTCTGTCTGTTTTTTTCCAACATTAGGCTTTGAGAAACATTTCCTAATTTGCCCTAACATATATTATTTTGAATTCATTAAAGCATAAACTAAAAGGAATGCTTAAATCAATGTCCTCCTTTTTGAAAACTTTTTGTGATTGGTTATCAACACTTATTTTTAGAGATTATTAGCAGGAACACCAAAAACGTACAGCTGGATAAGAAAGTATTCTCAATCATCCATCATCCAAATCACATGGAATACTTAATTTAAAATCATGAACTCATCAATCACTAAATAGCTGGACTGAAGCGTATGTGACCAAAAAATTCTAGTCAGTGGACTGGTATATTTCGTGTTTCTGATTGTTCTCCATGTAAAGACATTATGTTGGTTTTCAAAGCGACCATCACACGTGACATTGTTGGGGTGCTCCTGTTAAATGTGTTCTCTCTTCGGTGACTGTTCCAATTGTACAATGAAATTACCTAGAAAGAGGATAGCCCATGCAGAAGCCAAGCCCGTGGTACCTCCGTGCAGGGACCTTCTTAGGATGTGTATACCTGTCTAAGTTACTATCTCAATTATGCACCTCAAAATAATTGCTAACTGAAAGAAAGGTGTATTGTTTGGGTATTCTAATTGTGCATTCTTGGCTCCTTTTATTGATGTTCTCAGACATAGAGAACATTACTAGCCACACAATTGAACTATAGGAACCAAAACTGCTCTATCCAACAAGGTAGCTACCAGTCACGTGTCACTATTTAAATTTTAAATAATTAATATTACATAATTTTACAAATTCAATTCCTCAGTCATCCTAGCCACATCCCACGTGTTTAATAGCCACATGTGGCTTCTACATTGAATAGAATCGATATAGAACATTTCCATCATAACAGAAAGTTCTGGACAATGCTGAACTAGATTTTCATGCATCAAACACTTTGAAAGAGCATTAATTGAAAAATGAAAAATGAATGTTGTTTACCATGATTTTTACTTAACAGAACAAACTTACAAAATATTTTAGAAGTTCCCAAAATATTTCAGTTAGAGGCCAGGAATCTTGAAACTCCATGAGAAATGACAGCTATTCATACATAAAACAGCCATAAGTAGATATGTTTAAACTATAAAGTTTCTGAAAAATAACACTGATGCAGAGAAGCTATTTTAAAAATAATCTGATTTTTTAAAGGCAACATGAAAATAAAAATGTCAAGTCAGAACTCCCAAAATAATAAAAAGATCAATGGGATTATGTCTCCTTATCACATCAAAATTGTAATTCATAAAAACCAATAGCCTAAAAAATTCTTAGAAAATAATTGCTAACTGAATGAAAGGTATATTGTTTGGGTATTCTAATTGTGCATTCTTGGCTCCTTTTATTGATGTCTCATTTCCAGGTCTGGCTCTGGTTTCTTTCACCCTAGCCAACAGTTTCAAAGACTATCTCAAATATTTGATTCTTCATTTCTCTATGTATTAAAAAACTGCTTCTCTCACTAACTATGTACGGTACTGTATTGCATTCGAAGTATTCTTTCAAATTTATATGATGACCACAATCAGATAATACGATGGCTATAAAGAATTCATTGGACTAAAAGAGGCTTTTTCAAATAAACAATTCGTATCCCCATATGATCACGCTATAGGCACATATTGAGTTCTGCTTTTGTAAAACTGAAGGATAATTGAATCTGATTATTAGCTCTAAGTCCTTTTTGGGATAATTATTTGCAATGAGAAATTCACATTTAAGAGTTTAAATGGAAATAGAAATTTCCTCTCTCCACGGTCCTAGGAATTAAATTTAATGAGATCTAGCACTTTGAATCTTTATGAAAATTTGTGGAACAAAAGTCACAACTAAAAGTATGATCTCAAACACTTCAGTTGGAAGAACATGGTGTGTAAAACACAGCTTTCCAGAATTGGAAGAAACACCAACCTCAAGTTCTACACTTAAATTTCCTACATACTGTGCATGAATGGAATCCTGACCCTGCCAAAAGGAAACTGAATGACTATATATAAATACTCAGCACTAAAAGGAGACATGCCAACCTTTTCAATGTGTGAAAAACATAATAACTCTTTAGTGCTATGATTAGAAAAAGACAAATGGTCTTAGGTTTTCTGCGTACTTGCGTATTCAGTGTTTACCTCAAAAGTTCCCATGAACCCTTGCTGTGGTGCTCCAGCTCAATTGTCTGTGAATCCTTCTTTGGGGAACAGTGTTATAGCAGCTCTGAATTATTGGGAGTGTCCCAACCCAAAATGCAAGATTGTATAGGAGTGCTGAATAGCAAAGATTTTGGAATTAGACTGCCAGCTTCCCTACATTTGGACTCTGATTTTGCATTGCTGCACTGAATCTATAAAGTTAAGGCATAACCTAGGGAATCCATGCAAAACTCTTAGCACAGTTACTAGTACATAGTAAATATTAAACACATGATACCTAATAATTATATTATTGCTAAAATACTCTACTTATGCTTTTACTTCTGTTATTCCCTCCAAGATCCCTCCAATGATCCTCCACGTCTCCATCTTTGTTTCCTGGACAGCCCATACCCATTCTTAAATATTTCATTCAAGACTCATTATCAGCAATCCTTCCATGAGACTCCCAGCCAGAATAGGTGTTCCTCTCCAGGGCTCCCAGAACACTCTGGCATGACTTTATGAGTGTACTTTTCACATTGTAATGTACAGTTATCTTCTTTGTTTGTGTCTGTGTGCGCATGTGCGTGTGTGTGTGTGTGTGTGTGTGTGTAAAACTACACTATGGCATATGCCTTCAAGGCAGAAACTATACCTCATTAATCTTTGATCCTTAACACATAGTAAAAGCACGCCCAGAGTGGGCACTCAGATATTTGCCGAATAAATGAAATAATAGACTCTTGGTATTTTCTAATAGTTACTGAAAGAGAACATTGTAATAGTCTGCAGCCAAAGCTGAATTAAACTGGTGTTTTATTTAGGTTGCTTCCTTGGCATCAATATGAATTCTTAGTGCTACATATTGAAAATCATTATCTCCACGCCAAGATAACTTCCCTTTATAAATAGAATACTGCATATATTTTTTATCAAAACCAACATAAAAATCAGCAAAAGAATGTATTCAGTGCCCAGATTATTAGATCAAATTAAGTTAGATACAGGTCCTGACCTTCAAGAGTTTATAATATAAGAGAGAGAAAGTACAAAATAAATAAACACGGATACCTTGCAAATATATTTTTATATATATATGTGTGTACATATCTATGTGCATATCTATTATATATATGTATTATACATATATACATATTACATACATATATATATGTAATATGTATATATGAAATGTAGAGAAGTTAAATGTACAATAACAGGGCAGTGTTTACCTAACAAGCATGTTTTTCTTTCAGGTCATCACCACATTAACGATTTAAAAAAATTCTCTCATTATAGCAATGGCTTTTAATCAAGTCTTAATGTTTGCATTATTTTTATAATATTTTTATTAGTTTCAGGTGTACAAAACAACGTAATAGACATCTACACCCCTGACAAAGTGATAACTCCTGCCCCTCCATCCCCCGCCAAGTCTACTACCTCTCTGACATTTAGCTGTTACAATACCATTGACTATATTCCCTATGCTGTACTTTACATCCCGTGACATACACCGTGGGTGCCAAAAATATGTACACATTTTAAAAGATGTTATCTATGTAGTACTTTTCGAAGTTGAATTGAATTATGGTAGCAATGTATAGTATGACATTGGCTTACAAGATGGCATTAATCAAATGAATGCTGGCGTCATTCATTGTATTACAATTTTAATACAGCTTCTTCCTTTCGTAAAATGTGTATACATTGTTTTGACATATAGTTGATAGTGAATATTATTCTACTTCAGCTTGAGGATGCAAGTCCTAATTAATTTTCAGTAAACTCTGAAACCATTCTAAGATGCTTCTTATCTTGGGTTGAACAAAACAACCCGCGTTTGTTTTTTCTAAATTTTAAATTAGATGAAAAAGTTTTTCTAAATGTTTTTGTAATCATATCTTTATATTTTACATAGCACTAATTATAATTAGAGCTAGTGATTTTAGAAATGAGAGATAATGCAATAAACAAAACTACTTCCAAGAAGAAAAAAAGTATTAAGATTGTTAAAAATATTGCTTGTCCATTTATCAAAGGTAAGCTGACATCATTTTTAAACTTAGTATATATCTATTATTGCTGATATGACATACCAGTTAGCAAGTCACATGAGTCAACAGCTAACTGCTTCTCATATTCAGTGTACACTCTATTTCTAAAGTAGTGACACAATCAATCCTCATTGCTATGAGTGTGTATTTTATCGAGTCATGTATTATTTCAAAGATATTTCAATGATAAATTCACACAGGAGGTGTTAGAAAACACCCTACAAGATTTTTTTCCTTCTGCAATAAAATAAAGAAGTCTCCGCTATCTACCCACCTTTTCACTAAAGTATTTTAGAGCCGCTGTGTTGAGGATTGAGTTTCATCTTGAGTGACTTCAATTAGGAAATTTGCAAACCACAAACCAACACATTCCTAGAATAGTCTATTCAATAGTCATTGTAAACATACTATCAGAGCAGAAAATTTAGTTTTGTCATTGCTGAACCTGACACACTTTGAACCAAGCCTTTTCTACAGCATTTCTATCTCCACAAAGGCAGTTTACATTTCTGCTACTAATTATTTGACAAAAAGAAATAACTTCTGAGTCTACGTGTTTCTGTGAATAATGTACATGTTTTGGAGACAGAGAGAACCAACATCAGTTCTTTCTAGGTTACGTTTTGTTTACCTGTGCCCTAAAAGCAACGCCTGTGTTATAGAATCACGTGGAATAAGAAACGATGTGTGTAAAGCAGAGAAGAGTACAGTACCTGACCCAGGGGAATTGCTCCTTAAGTGAAAACTTCTGTTATGGTGATGATGGTGATGATGGTGACGACGACTGCCGTTTCATGCCTTGGAATAAATTTGATCAGAGAAGGAAGAACAGGAAAGCTGCATGTCCCTTTTTCCTCTATCCATCCCAGTTTGTCTTACAAGCTCATTATTGATGCTCCTCCAACAGAGTGAAAGAAAAATCATCAGAAACCTGAATGAACTTCATCCTCAGCCTCTGGTCAAACAAAACCAGAATAGTTCATGGGTGTTGGAGCAATTCAATTAGGATTTCTAATATACTTCCTTCTCTTCTCCTTACCTCACTGGACTTTAAATGTCTGGTTGCACTGGATGGATGCTTTCAGGTACAATTATGTGGATAAACACTTCCACTGACGAGATGGATGTCTTTATAGCTTTTCCAAAAGAACATTATCTATTGTGTGTTCTGTTTTATTATTATCATACAATTAAACAGACTCACGGAGAAGTTTGAGCCGTGTAGCTAGGTAACACTCAAATAATGCATTTTTATTAGATCATAGAATGAAATTTCACAAGGAAAAAAAGTCAGGTAGAAATTCTCCTCAAGTAGTAAATAATATAAGGAAAGGGAAGAAAGAAAAGGTTTTATAGCCTTTCAAGTCAAAATGAAAGACCTGTTATTTTACCACAAGACCGGTACAAGTCATTGTATTTAGACCTTCTTTAGAGATACACAGTGTGTCATGGTGGCTTGTGATCTCAAGGTGCTTTCTCCCAGTCAGATCTACTGCAGAGGATCTGAGATCCAGGCAACATGATGAGAGATCACATTCCACAGCAAAGTTTGAATGGCTTGTGAAAGTTCACCCCAGCAGAGAAGAGCCGAAGGAGGGGACATAAGAACTCTCTTCAAGTACAGCCTGGAAAAGGATGTGGAAAAGAAGACATATTCTGTTCATTCTCTAAAACGTAGTTTGGATAAATGGGTGATAGAGGAAGGTGTACATGTCAGCTCAAATTTTTTAAAGAACGATAAAAAATTGAGTAGTGCTGGAAAAAAATGGCTGCCTTAAACTTCCAATTACACAGAATACTAAAGAAGCTCATAGAAGACCATATAAATACAAAGAACATATTAGAAAGACATTTTCAATTGGCGGATGTTTGAGCTAAGTGACCTGCAAGAAAATCTGTAGTTTCAAGATTCTATGATTTTAAGACTATAAAGAACTACAGTTTAAAAACCTCTCTTAAATATCTCTACGGACATGTCACTGAATTTATGTAAAATCATGGAATATGATGGCATAAACAACCACGATGAAATAAAAAGGGATTTAATTAGAACAAAGGGAGCTGAAGCACAAAGAAAACTGAGAAGTAATATTTAAATTCACTGCTTTCTTAACATCGAAATGTATCTTTCAAAATATAACTGTAACATTTACAATAAAGACTCATTTAATATATTCCAATGTAATTACCTATGAAACAATATATTTATAATAGAGAGCAAATATTATAATATTCTCAATGTCAATACAGCATTATTCATCAATTTATGTCGTGCATCATTTAAAACTACAACGGATACAGGTGATCTTAAACAATTTGGCAAGAAGCAAACACTAGTTATGTTTTACCAACAAAAAATGAAGAGGAAAACAACAAGTACACAAATCAGCTCACAAGTTAACATGCATGCATCCTAGCCTTTCTTCCCTAATTACTAGGACAGCACTAAAAGGAGAAAAGAAGGCACTTATATGAGAAAAACCATGTTCAAATATCCTTGCGATTTCAGATGCTCCACTGACTCAGACTGTAACTTGACTACAAGAATTGATGGGTGACTTTTGTCCTTTCCAACTCAGGCAAACAGTAGCTCATTTCAGAGCATTAAAAAGTTCCTCACACATTTTATATCATACAAACACAAATATATTTTTAAACTGCATCTAGGCTTTGTAGAGTCAGCCAGTGAGATGAGCCAGGATTTAAAATCCCAGCTTCACACAGAACTTGTTCTCTCACACTCATATCTTTTCTTCATAGTGCCAAGTATATTGCCTGGCACATAGGAACAGTCGATAAATTGAATTAAACGAAATCTGGATGCTGTTTTCTTGATAGGTTTTGTATATGACTGTGCATTTGTTTTCCTGTGTTTCTGGGCATCATATTTGTTTCTGTTAAACACTAGTGCTCTGGTTTGTTCAACTACATGCAACGCCTAAGGGACACCCATTTCGTAGATTATTAATAAATACCTATCTTGAAGTGATGGCGAGAGTCACAGAGAACAATATTACAGAGAAGTAAAGTCATATGCCATGCATCACAGATCATTTGGGGGCCACAAGTGTTAAACCATAGAACAAGATTTAAATGTCATCAAATTCAATCTCTATTCCACCCTCCTACTAGATTTCTCCAATACCAGATATATGTCAAATTTGTATGCATTCAGAAAGACAATTTATTCTTTCATTTATTCCATGGATATTTATCAATCTCTTACATGGGTCAAAACACACTTTACAAAGTAAAAATAGAAATATGAGAAGAAAGGGATTGTTAAAGGGATTATTATGTGTTACAATACTTTCAAATCCAGAATTCACCGCAGACTTTATGAAGATTCAAAAAATGACAAGAGATTCCAGATTTTTGTTCTGTCAACATTCAACAGACATTTGAGTGCCAGATGAATCTATGCACTGTGCCCAGAATATGCTCTGCTTTTTCTGCCACTAAGACTTTGCTGACGCCAGGTAAGAAAACCCTCCTCTGTCCCTCACTAGACCATCACTAATTGGTCATGGCACCCGTTATCGGTGACTCTGGACATGCCTGGGATTTCTTCTCATCAGTTATACAAGAAACATTCAAATTCTAATGGAGTTAGCATACAAGAAAAAGATATATTTCCACAGCTCTTACTATATGGGATAATGAATAAGGTGCTAGCTAGAAAATACTCTGCATCTAAGGATTTTGAATTAGACCAGGAAATATTCTCTATATGGCCATTTCTTATGCTGACTGTCTATAAAAATCAAGGGCATAATATTTCCTGATGGCACAAATCTGTAAATTATTGTGTGAATAGCCCAGAATAGATATGTACATCTATGACTCAAGAGCATAGAGACGAGAGGAATAATACACAAATGTAGAGGATTTCTTTCAAAGGTTAAGGAAAAATGAATAAGGTTTGGAAAACAGTTTTACAGAAGAATCAATCAGCATATTCAAAAATGCCAAAACTCTAGAAGTTTATTTCATGTATATGTTTTCCTGTATGTTGAGCTGAAGACTTTGCATCCATGGGAATTTTATATTACTATGTAGGTATTTGTGTGCCGGAGGATGTTTAGCTGAGAGAGAAGTAGCCAGAGAGTCATGTATTGTGATTGATAAAAGTTTCTAAAATGGGTTGGACCTTTAATTCTACAATAAAAAAAAAATCTTTATTCAGCATCTATGATCTGCAAAGCGTTGTTATAAAACCTACAGGGGAGATTTCAACTAAAGTCTGAGATTCTTTGAGGAGAGAAATTTTGTCAGCAGGCATATTGAGACCCCTTAAACACAACAAGGCTACAGGTACGGCATTATAGATCTATGGATTTTTTTTTTCTTATTTGGTTCCTAGAGATAGTACAAATAAACAGAAATACAATATAGTCTCAGAAATAAATCATCTTATTTAAAATGGATGTCTAGCTCTTCAATAAAAGAGTCCTCTAAATAAAGTGAAAGAAAGGTGAACAAGAATTAGAGATGTGATTAAAATCTATCTTGGATTAGAAGTTAAAAAGCCATTTTGTTTTTAATATTCCAGATTTCAATAATGGTCACAACTTCCCAGCACGGTGTGCGCGGTAACTGACGGATGTTTATGTCTGGCCTGAGGTGCAGGAAAGGACAGCTGCTGTGGCCAACCCACTGGTGGAGATAAGAGGTCTTGTTTATTTGTGGCTCAAGGCTCAAACCTTTAGAAGCAGAAGGTTCTTTTACTGGTATATCTAATCAGGCGCATGCGTTTTTTTGTTGAATTTTCTCTGATATTCTCCTAGAACTTCATACCAAAGTTCAGACATGCTTCTCAGAACATGCTCTATTGTTTGGGGTTCCAGCTTTTTATTTTAGCTAGAAAAGTGCCTGATGATTTTAATGTTAGTTCTAGCTGTTTGAACTTAAACATGTTTTTAATGGAACGGTCTGAATTTGGTTTCATCTTTCCCCATTTTATTAACTATTTTAGCTTATTTTCATGTGCCTCTCTTGCCAGTGGGAATCGAAATATGGCAAAGAAAGGGGGGCAGCAGATGTGCGGTATGAAAAAATAACACTGCTTATGTCTATGGAGAGGGGTGTCTGCCACAGAGCAGAGGCCACATAAATGCAGACTCCTGCTCTATTGTAAGAGTCATATTATGTCCTTACACATCTCCCCAACTCTCTCTCTCTTTCTCTCTCTCTCTCTTCCCTCTCCTTCTTCCACTCCCTCCCTCCATATATATTCTGTTCAGCAAGAGAAGCATTCTGGAGTGTTTATGAGACTCTCTTTTCCTATTTATCTGACTTGGATAAACCTGCAACATCTAACTAATGTCACTTCAAACCAAGATTTCAAAAACGCCATGTCAGGCCTGTTTTTACCTTTTTTCAAAATTCCAGCTCAAGGTCAATAATCCAGGATGGTCATAGTAGAGATCAGCTCAACATACATTCTTCCAGATCAGTGGTTCTTAAAATTTGATGTGATAAATAAAAATGCAGTTGTCATGGTTCCTACCTCCAGAAACTATTTACATTGTTTTAGGCGAATGCCAACAATCTGCATTTTTAATAAATATACCAGATGATCCTAATTCTGGTGGGCTCCAGTCCACACTAAGAATGTGCTCAACTCTGTATATGAATTTTATAATTATCTGGAAGTTATATATTTTGACCAAATCATTTATATTTTCTATGAAAACACCTTTCCATTCTTCCAATATTATTATGTACCTTGCATTATAAAAATTTATGTGCTTTATGGCCAAAATCAAAAACACTTCTAAATATTTTGGGAGAATATTGGTGTAGACACTGTTCATTATGTTGGTAGAAAACCTGCTTTACTTTTCTAAAAAAACTCTTCAAGGAGTGAGATAACTTCCTTTCTTGGATAAACAGAGCTGTAAACCATGCTACACTTTCTTTCTTTTCTTTAGCTGCCAGGAAATTCAGAGAGGATTTTATACTCAGTAATGCTCTGTTTAACCTAATTTTTAGTCTCATCATTTCCCCTTTATCTATAATACATGCACTGGTTTATTTAATTTTCGTGGTTGATTTGACAATGAATTATTTCAAATCCTTTTAAAAATTGGCAGAGAAAATAATAATAAAGGAATGATGAACTATATAATTTCAAAACAAAAGTTTACCAAAGATAGGATTTTTATAATTTGGTAATCCAAACTGATTTTAACTATTGAATTTTCAAGAACCAGAAGTTGGTATGGTGACTCAAAATTCCAAGTTTGTAAATAGGAAATAACTCTTGATTTAATATGAGTTTTCAATCAATAAGTCTTCATCTTCAACAATCATTTCCTGCCTAATTGTCTGCTGGATGATCCAATACACACTTTTTATTTTTCTTCTTTTCCTTCTATTTCTAGTTTATGCATAGTCTTCCCCCTCCCCAAGCTGTACATCGTTAATGTCTACACTTAATGAGTTTGCGGATAGGTATACACCCATGAAAATCATCACCACCATCAAGCCCAGGGATATATCCGTTACCTCCCAATGTTTCCTCCTGCTCTTTTACTACTTTTGCTTATGCAAGAAAAATATATTTAACATTATCTTAGTATCATATTTTTAATAATAATAATATAGTAGCAATCCTTCCTATAGCACCCGTAGAGGAACTAATACTTACATTTAATTTCCATACAAGTCCTATGAGGTAGGTATTGCTCGCTTACTTTTTTTACAGATGGGAAATCTCAGGTACACAGAGTTTAAATAACTTGACCCTGGTCACATAGCTGGTATTTATGTCCAGGGCATCTCTAATCTAGTCCCGTATATATTTTGGATCTTTTTGAGGGAATCAGAAAGGATTATTGTAGGACAAGGGATCTGATTTTAAATAACATCTGATAGAGCTTTTGTGTAGAAAAACATAAAGGAAAAAAAGCCCCAAATGTCACCAGAGAGCCCTCTTTTTACAAAAGTTCTGTAGACTCATGGAAAAAAAATTTTTTTTAGTACAAAAAGATACAAAATGAGATACAAAACGATTCTTTATATCTCCCACATACCCAGACTTCTTATAAACATTATCATCAATAGCTCATTCTGTGTCCTCTCAGAAAAATAAAAGGAGTATGTGTATATTGACATATATACATGTGTATAACATTAATTTACATAGCGATACATTTTGTATTGATGTTTATGTGTGTTTGTGCTTCTCAAATGTATATTTGAGTCTACATTATATATTCACATATATTTTCATAGTATCTAAAACAATAGGTATAGATCCAGAAACTTGGCGTTGAATAACGTGGAAAATAACAAGGAAAAAGAAGTGAAAGGAATGTGAATATCTGTAAAGTGATTTCCTAATTAACTCAAAGTTTGGCTTAAAATAATATATTTTAGAACATATTGCCAAAATTTGCTACTTGACTGCAAAAAAAAAAAGCCTTCCTTTAATTATTTTTGAAATAAAACAATCTCACTTTTCATTTAGGTGATTCTGAAGGTAGGTGGACTCTACATAAAAACAATAAAGTTCTTTGTAAAATCAATAGGCACTTTACTTATTGCTACTCTAGGACCATGAATACAGTACTTTATTCCCATAAAGAAGGGTTTATAGCGATTTTCTAAATTACTTTCCTTTTCTTTTTATTAGGATAGTTATTGCTATCTTTTAATATTCTGCATCAAATTCGTGTAATTTTTAAAGCCCAAAGCACAAATGCTATACTAAAAAAAGACAACAGATCAACATGTATACACTCTAAGTTAATTATGCTTTTTGAAACAATTGCCTTTTATTGCAAACATAAAAAAAGTACAAGATTATCTATGAAGGTTTGAAAATGATATTAATTTTAATTTACATAATTAAGAATTTCCTGCAATGATAAGACATCTCATGAAAATGGAAAACAAAAAAAGATGGAGTAACAATACTTACACCAAACAAAACAGACTTGAAAACAACGGCTATAATAAGAGACAAAGAAGGACCCAGTAATCCCACTTCTGAGTATTTATCCGAAGAAACCCAAAACACTACTTCTAATGACAGGCACATCCATATGTTCATTGCAGCATTGTTTACAGTGGCCAAGATGTGGAGGCTGCCTGAGTGCCCATTAACGGATGAATGGGCAAAGAAGAGGATGTGCATACATACAATGGAATATCACTCAGCCAAAAGAAAGAATGAAATCTCGCCATCTGCAACAACATGGATGGACCTAGAGGGCATTGTGCTGAGTGGAGTAAGTCAAAGAAAGAAAGAAAAATATCATAAGATTTCACTTATATGTGGAATCTAAAGAACAAAATAAACTAACAAGCAAAGCAGACACAAAGTCATAGATAGAGGGTATTTTGAGGGTTGCCAGATGGAAGGGGGGTTAAGAGGTGTGTGAACATGGGGAGGGATTAAGAAGTACAAGTTGGTTGTTACAAAATAGTCATAAGAAATAAAGTAGCATTAAGAATACAGTCAATAATATTTTAATAACTACGCATGGTGTCAGATGGGCACGGGTGATCACTTTGTAAGTTTTATAAATGTCTAATCACTATATTGTACACCTGAAACTAATATATTGTATGCCAATTGTAATTGAAAAATTTCAAAAATATTCAAAAAATAAAGAATTTCCTAAAATGAAAGTAATTTCTTCTTGACATTTATTCATATACCCCATTTCACAGTGATGTATCTCTTTCTGAATGCCTAAAATATGCCTTGAAATTAGCATATTTTTCTAACCACAGTAATATTCTGATAAACTATACAATATGAATGTAGAATATGTGAATACTTTCTTGGTTGTAGATGTTCTCAAAAAGTTATACAAATAATGTCAAATACCAGAAAACCAGTTGTATTTCAACTCCAATCCTCATTCTTAATTTCACAAGAATGAGTAACCCACAGCCTTGTGAGATATTTTTGATTTGATATTTTTCATATTATTGGCTTGGATATGGTGAGCCTTGAGTTCAAACACATAGTTGAAACTAATTTAATATTTCTATATATTTAGCTTCAGTTTCTGTAGCAAGACGAAAGGAAACAAGCCCCCATTCAAAATTAACAAAGAATACTAATTATGAGGGTGTAATTGTCATCAACTTCAACACATGCAAAAGAAAGGAATACCAGGACTTTTTCCTTTGTGAAGGCCCTCGTAAATCCCAGCTTGTTCCACCAGAAATCAAGCCTCTGGAATAAACTACTGGTTAGGATGGAGACTTATCTGAAGGGCAAATGTTTTAATAGAAATAGAATGCTAAATTGAAAAGCCACACTGAATTCCCTTAGATTCAAGAATTATTTTCACAAGTTACTCATCTGGGAAACACACATAATTTTTCTTTTTTGTATTTTTATGCCGTTAATTCGATTCTTGTTCTTCCAACCCAAGTTCCTTCCAATTATCCAATCATGATTATGCTTTATTCTTCAGCATGGAGACTCTTACCAAATCACTACCTGTGTAAATTTTCATTTATTACACATTGGCTGCCCACACGGTCCCAATTTAGTTTGAGTTAAAAAAATACACACCCTACAGGCAATTTTCAGATTTCAACCATTTTTTTTCTTACAAACTCACAAATATAACAAAACACCTGAAGAGGATATATATGTACCTACTTCAATGTAAGGAAAAAAAAGGAATGAAAATTCTTTAAATAGAATCCAAAGCACATGTGATATTCTTGAACATCAACATTACAAATGACAATTGTAAGTCTATATCCAAAATAAATAATAATACCCAGTCATTCCCCAAATAGCTCCATATGAATTGAAAACCACTTCTGTCTTTTCAGCTAAAATTCATTTTTTCATTTGAACTAGTTTTATTTTTGTTAGACAGGTATAATTTAATCATGCATTCTTATAAAATACTTCATTTTTCTGGAAAAATCTCATGAATTAATTGTATGTAAATTTTGAGTTAAGGTAAGTATAATAAATCTAACAAAGAATGAGGATTTAAACATCATGAAGACATTAATGTTAAAATGGCCATTGAAAAAATTGAAATGTTTCAGGACTTGTGCTCATTTTAACCCAGAAATCATATTCGATCTCTACCTTGTTCAGAACTCTCTAATATCTCCCATTAGTCTTGAATGAAACCAGAAGTATATGGTCCTACATCATCTTGTCCTGACTACCTTTCAGATAGCATTTGCTACTAAGTCCCTCTCTCCCTCTGCTTCAATTACAGCAGCCTAAGGTGGAATACTTTTATCTTCAGGTCTTTGTACTTCTTTTCTCTCTTTCTCTAAAGCTCTTCGTGCAGATATGCACAGGACTCCATCACTCCCTTGGTTAGCCATCAGCTTAGGTAGTCCGCTTGGAAAGGGCCTTGTCTGTCCCCTGTTCAAAATAATATACTTCTTACCCTGATTTATTTTCCGTGTAGCAGCCACCGCAACCTGGAATTATGTATTTATGCGTTTATTTTCTGTCTCTCTGACTAGAGTATATCGTTCTTAAGGTCAGGAAGTTTGCTTTTATGTTTACTATTGTGGTCAATAATAGGTAGTAACTGATCAACAAAATGTGTTAAATTGAATTGAGCTCTATGAGTCACACTTTGATTTCCTGAGAGTATATGCTACAGGTAAAACTTTGAGTTTCCAAAAGCAGTATTACTGATATTAAAAAAAAAAAAAAATAGTGAAGAAAATGGGGAAGATGGAGAATCAGGCACACATAAGAACAAAAAAGACAAGACCTTTTACTTTTAGAACAAAACCTTTCCCTTCTATTTGACATTATTTCAGCTGTCATCCTACTCTTTCAATGTTATTTTTTCTCAGTATTAACTTCTGATAAATCACTCCCTATTCTCCCCACACTTATTATGATTCCACTTCCTTTACATAACAGACTTGTCAAAATTCCCACTGCAAAATGTATTGTACCATGCCAGGGTATGTATCTACACGTATATTTACATTTTGTATACCTGTTTTCTAATTGCTCAGAATGGGGACTTCTTCCTGAGAGGGATTATATTTATTTTATATGCCATTTACAGACAATAGTTTACTATTTTTAATCATTCCCATTTTATTCATAAGTGGCTGGATAAAGTGCCCGCTTGCGTTTACTGAGTAAGAGACAGAATATCTTTCTTGTCACAAAGTGTCATCAAAGTAGCTTTTTGACCCATGGGCTCCTTGCCTGTTCATATTTAGATAGGGAACTGAGCAAGAAAGAGAAGGCGTTTTATTCCTGTGTTGATTCAGATATCTTACATTATAAGATATCTCCATACATTCCCAGAGGTATCTGCACTTTACCCAGCCTTCACCAGAAAGCAAACTGCTTAAGAAAAGAGCCCCGACAGCCATTAATCCTAACCTTTGCAGAAGAATTAGTTACAGATCAGAATGGAGAAGTCTCACAGCCCTCCCTACTGCAGAGAGAAAAATAAAAGGGGTAGACTGTAGTACATTCAAAGACAAATGTTCAAATAATAAATTTCATTTTTTTTTTAACAGTGAACAAAGCAAAATATTACATTAGTAGATTACTGCTAATGCTGAGATGGCACTGGTCCCTGGCTGGGAGCTCTCCATGGTGTGCAGATCTCATCTCACGTCGTAGTAAGCAACACACCGATGCAAGTTTCTCCACATTCGAATACTAAACTGGTAGGTAATAAATCCCAAAAGGTATAGACCCAAACCTCAAAACCTTTTAATCTAGTTAGGAAGGCAAGAAGTAAAACCATAAATTATATATAAAATAGCACTTACTAATGTCAAGAATAATTCCAACTATAGATGATGTAGACTTAGGAGGGTGAGACGGCTTCACGGAGAAGATCAATGTTAAAGGCTGGCTCTCAAAGGAGAAAACGAAAGGGCAGAAAATTCCAATGGAATCTACTAAAGCAAGGAGCAGAATAAATGTGCATGGAATTGTAGAGATGGTGTTTCACCCCTGGGCTTCTGTTCAATACCAGACCTTATCCCACGCTGTCAAATCTAGCTGCTGAAGCCAGTGGGACCAGTGGAAGAAATACACCAGACACACACACACACACACACACACACACACACACATACACTCAGAAAACAATGTAAGACAAATGGAGAGTGGAGAAAAAAAGAAATCATTATCACAGCTCTGAGGAAAAATAATACTTTTTCAGTGAATGTTCTTTTCACCATTCCTGCTCTGTCAGTGAAAGAGAAGTTAACCTGTTGAGTTTTAACAACTCACAGGCCGACTCCTTTTTAGGTAATGTAGGCAAACTAACTGATTTCCTTTCTTCTCTATCAGGCCAGGTAAAATAGCCCCCATCAAGTGGTTTGCTGCCAATGGCCTAACAGTTTACCAGAAGAGAACACTTGGTTGTGTTATATCAACTGGGCACCATCATGACAAATCCCAGCTCTGTGTGAATAAATGCAGAGCTAACAGTGAGACTGAAGAATGTGGAGTGAGTCACAGGAGTAGAACTGGAGAGAAATGCATTTTATTAATGGAATAAAGAGCAAATGCATGCCCTTTTTTATCTCTGTAGCATCAGTAGTAACCCCCAGACAGTTATTATTGCACATTCTTAGATAGTGTTTCAAAGTCATCAAAAAATAAGTAAAAAAAAAATGAAATTTCAAGAAATCCTGTTGCTATTTAATTTTATATCTATGAGCAACACTCACACACACAAAAAACCTTCCATGTGGAAAGTGATGAATGAATTTTAAATAAATAACAGCTAAGTTTCCTTTCACCAGGAATTCAGAAATTAGGTAATAAGAAATGTGAACTTAATTAACTCATTTCAAAGATGAGTATAATTGGGAGAAAGGTTTACACAAATACAAAATACATGTATCAGAATTAAATGAAGTAACTATACCAATAAAATAAGGCTAAGTCAATCTGTAGTCTAAAGGGAAATCCTAAAAGAAATATCTGTATAGACCCACTGAAAATTAGAAAATGGCCACTTCTCTAGGCTGCTGTACTAAGAGAACACATATCATCTCTTCCTACATACCTCAGTCTGGCAACCATGTAAATGTGTGTAAAAAAATTAAGATACCCACATTTTAAAAATATGTAAATATACACATTTTAAAAATATGTATGTCATGTCAAATATTGTCTTTCATTCAAATGATAACCAAAACAAACTAAAGAAACTTAAGATTCCGTTACCTGTAATGCTTACAAAAGGGATATATGTCACATTTTTCTACATTTCTTTAAAAGTTCGTTTTCAACTCCCATCAATTAACATGCTCTATACAGAACTTTATAAAAATATGTGGTTTGTATGCCAAACTGAAAATGGATGTTACTCACAGTATGGCTCTTCAACAGAAAGATAAATGGTACTTCCCACCTTGTAAAGACGTATTTGATTAACATGTTAGCAATATTTATGTAAGATGCTAGGCAGGAGAAAATCATCCCATCCATTTTCAGTAATAGCTGGATAAAGCAAAAGTCTCTACGTAAATGATTCTGCAAGACATACACACTCCCAAAATTCCCCAAAGATATGTAGTCAGAATAGAGATGAATAGTAAGAAGATATTTAAAAATTTGTTCTTTTTAATAACATATATTTTATAGCACACATGTGTCATGCAACATACATGTTTTATTATAAAATATATAATACGCAACATATTTAAAATATTTTTGTTGTATATGAAAATTATAACATACTTGTATGTTATATAAAATATAACATACAGGACATATTATATATACAAAATCCCGCTCCAATTATGCCATTCTAAAAGAGGGAATTTCCTGATACCTTGTTAGGAAAATTGCAGTGAAAAACAATTTTGCTTTTTTGTTTTTTTTAAATAGCAATTTACCAAACCTATTAAAACTGAAATATTATAGATCTGGTGTTTTAGAGTCTTATAAATAGACACTACACTAAGCTTCTTCTGAGAGTACAGATATAATTCTACCATATTTATTTCTGATGAATGTACACTATAAATGAACTCTTTTCCTAAGTTTGTTCAGAAATCAGAATATGATTTATGCAGTTAAATCATAAAGTTTCATTCTAAACATGAACTTGACAGAAATGACACGTAGTAGCCTTCTTTCCCGTATTGAAAACTTTATGAAAACAACTTTGTTTTAAAATTAATGAAATGGTATGGACCACAGAAATGACATTTCTCAAGTTGTTAAGTTTTGTGTCACGAGTAATACGATCTGTTTTTCTAAAACAGGATCTAAATGGTTAGTAATCATGACCAAGAATGCACACATTGCCTAACATAAAAGCTCCTTAGATTTTTTCATGTGTCACCTGGTGCCACTTTTCACTCACAAGTCATGAATGAACCTGAGGTACAATGGTAAACTGAAGCTGGACCTTGCTAAATATATTTTTACAACATTGGTTTTGATTATTGGTGAACATTTGGAAATGTCCTAAATTTGGCAACATTTAAGCACTACCACCTGAGTGAAAAATAAGGACTGGATGCTACTATCTCCCAAAGGTCATTTGGACAAAAGAGGAGTTTCAGGTTCTTTCTCTCCCAAGGCAGTTTGAGGCAGTAATTAGAGTTTACATTAAGGAAAGGAGAGAGAGAGGGAAATAAAAGCGTAATCGGGGCCTAATACAAGTCAATACATATGCACAGAAAGAAAGGATGGAATGGAGGATCAGATAGGTACGGCCACTCAATCTGAACACTGTTTTAAAAAATCTGACATTCTTTCTTTTATTGACTTTTTTAAATTGTGCTTTTGATGTCTCCTATTGTAATTAATAGGAAATGGATACACTTACAATTATATTTTAAAGCATGAATTTTACTGGCAAATTAAATAATTCCTTATATAACAAGCTTGGTTAAGTCACGAAGCACAACAATGATTAGATGAACACACAATAGTTCCAAGATAGACCCACTCGTTTCTTCAGACCCAAAATACCAACTGAATATTGTCTAAAATGACCTGAAAGAGAGCAGATAATTCTGCCAATCTTGAGTTACAAAACTGTTGGCTGTTTCCTCTCGTGGATAATGTTTATATGAGCTGCAACTTCTGATAACCACTATTTAGGATCCAATTTTCACTTCTATTATCATTAAATGATGAACATTAACTCCATTAAAAATAATAGCCATGTAAAAAGAGCTCAGAAAGTGTAACAGGAAATTCCTGCTCATCTATCAGACACAGCTTGTGATTAGCTTCAACTGCTGCATATTTTACACAAAGTTTATACCTTACACTTCAGCTTGTAAGTATAAAACTACTGAGTCAAAAAATAAATTTAGGCAATGGCTTTTGTTGAACATTTTCTATTCTTAACTAAAGCTGTTGAGTCACAATGCAACCAAAGATAAGACACCAAAAAGGCAGGATTTTTTAAAAATATCTATTTCTCTAAAAAAATAAATACATTTAAATATATTTTGATGAGAAACTGAAGACATTTTCCTAAGAAACTGTGCTATATTATAAAACATATGCTTTGTTAAATGTTCATTTTCACCACCAAAAAAATGGTTTGTATTTTGATTGTATCAACATTTCTATATCTTAAAAGTATGACTCCCAGATTCCATCAGGATCATTAACTAGCTTAATTACTGAAAATTAAACTTTTCAACTTCAGTGAATCTTAAGTCTTAAAAGTAACTCCCATTTTGCTTCCAAGTTCCAAGAAAGTGTATATTTGATTTTTCTAATCCACTTACATACAGAACATGTGAACTAAATCCATTTCATGGATTTTACTCAGGCTTCATGATTCAATTTCCTACATTATTTCAAAAAGTAGATGTTTATAAGCATTTTATTTATGTAATAAAAAAGTCATTAAGGCTTAACATTTCCTCTTTTTTTTCCTGAAAACAAAAATAAATTTCAAAATAAAATAAAAATTTGAAAGTCATTCCAGGAAACAAATTTTAAAATAATACTAACTTCTGATGTCTAGAATAGACCATCTAGCTAGATGACATTAGCATCTCATCAACATTCATTATAACAATACCTATATTCAATCATATAGACAGTATATACTATTAAAATGATTCACTGATATTTCATGAAAAACACTGCCATTGTCACCAAACTTTTAAAAATATATTTCCTTTTAACGTTTATTCCTTTATTTCCTCTTAACACAAAGTCTTTTTTATACATATTTATTTCTAATTTGACATCCTGATACTAATTTGTACTATCCAATTATCCTTAATGAAGACTTCAAATGCCAAAAAGACAAGACCAATATACACATTCCTCTTTGATAAGAAAGAAGCATCTACACTGATGAGGTATTTTGAATCTTTCTCTAAAATTGTCACAAAATAACCAACAGGATAAAAGAAATAAAAGCAGTAGAATATGAATTTTCACTGATTAATTTTTGAAAATGTACCAGTAGATCTTCAAAAAATGAGTGCAACTAAATCAATATCATAAGTTATTGTATTTTACTGTACCATCTTTTCTTACTTAACTTAGCCAAAAATTCTTCACATATAAAATATTCCATTAGTTGGCCATATGACAACAGGAAAAAAATCTGTTCGACACAAGATGTCTAATAAAATTAGGTTGACTTTAAACACACTGTCATTTAAAGAAGGCAATTAAATTAGTCAGAAACACAAAACTTAAAAAGCAGCCTTGGGAATAACTTTTTTCTTCTAGCCATTACCAAATCCCTACTGAACTGATTAACTATGCAAGCAAAGCAGCATAACGCTGAAGAAAGGGCACTATGCCTACTTGGCTTATCTCAGAACTCATAAAAGTAAAAGGCTCTAACCACCACCTTATTGTAGTAGATTCTCTAATATGTAAATGCGGCTACTTTTCTGTAGTTTGATTAACATTATTCATCATTTCATATCTTTCCTTTTTTCTACAATCTAAAAAGAAATCTTAATTCTAGTTTAAAATTTATTTTAAAAAACATTAATTCGAAATATGCCCCTTTGCTGGCAAAACACCATTACCCCCAAATAAAACAATGCACACAAGAATGCTAGAAGGAAATCAGATTGCACAGTATTCTATAATGCAACCAGTTCTTGGTGACCATCAATCTCACCAGATACCGCTCTACATTCTTTGTGTATTTAATGGTCCTGGGCCTATTGCCTGATGGGATCTGTAGTTTCTAAAAAAAATGTGTGGATGATAGTCATTTGCTTCTTTTTATTTGAAACTAAGAAACTAAAGTCTTGAATATGTTTCAAATATCATTCCATTGCATTTTGTAGAGTTGATCAGTTTCAGCCCTGATATTCTAAAAACCGAATTACTTAACAGCCATAATGAAAATGCATATATATACATATATATATGAATATGCACATATATATTACAAAATCCCTTGATAATGATATCTATAATCTATACTTTAAAATTTAAAATAAGAACTATGGTTCTTAAAGGAAAAATGTATGCCAAAAGTATCTATTCATATGAAAATAATACTTCAAATATACATGGAAACTTTCATTTGAATATACTGAAGCACTCTCTAGGCATTTCAATACATATTGTGCATATTCATAACTTTATTGGGGCACACATTTTGTGTCTTTCAATGTCATTATATTTTTATGTATTCACACATATAATATGGATGATCTTTCCCTATATTCAGGAATTTTAAAATTTCTTTGTTATATGTGTCACTTTCAGGCATCAATACTCAACATTTGCCAGCAACTCCCTGGGTACATCAATCTCAATATCATACCCATTTAGTAGATCCAAAGGTTCTTCCAAACCATAATGCTTTCCTAAACCCATTTAGGAAAGGGAAAAATATACATATTTCCTCTGATTTATTTTATAACTTTAAGGGATCCAGTCACCTCACCAGGTATCCAACCTCCATCCCATTTCCCTTGATGGCACCTACCCTAGTGTTGTCATGGTGACGATGGTGTACCAGAAGGCAGCAGGGATGCTGGTGAACTTGCTGGCGGAAGACCCCTTCTCTGCGTAGAACATAACTGTAGCGAAAATGATGATAGCCATGGTAAGCGAAAAGAGCAAGAAGCCCAATTCTGAGGCACAACTCTTCAGTGTGTACCCCAGGATGCGCAGGCCTTGGGAGTGGCGGGAAAACTTAAAGATCCGGAAGACCCGGAAGACCCGGAGGGTGACAAAGGCTCCGCTGACGTCCTCATTGTCTGTCATCACTAGCCCAATGTAATAAGGCAGGATGGCCACCACATCGATGATGCTCATGACACTCCGCACAAATCGGTAACGACTTGGCGCTGCAGCCAGGCGAAGCAAGTACTCAACTGTGAAGATCATGACGCAGGCTGTGTCCAAGCAAAAGAAGGCCACTGCATACCGCTCCCCGCAGGGCAGTTCTTTAATGTGACCTGGGCTAGACCCACATGGCACGGTTTCGACCACATTAGCGATGACCGAGACGGCAATGAAGAACCCTGTGACGTAGTAGAAGACCAGGGCCATGGTGCTGGTGTGGGGGTTCTCAAAGGCCCGCCAGACCTTCTGCCGAGCGGTCATGGTCGGCAGCGCACTCTCTCCGGTGTTGTCGGGGTCAGCATCGTCCTGGAGACGCTCCGCGTTCTCTCGCCTCCGATCCTTGTACTCCTCATAACAGCAGTCACCAATGATTTCTGGGATGAGGCCGAAGAAGGCCAGTTCTTCATCGTAAGCAGAGATGCACTCATGGCGAGGATAGTGGAGCTTCCCAGTGCGGTAGAAATTCAGGATATGGCGGAAGATGTCTGGGTCACGGTCAAAAAAGTATTGCTGAGTCTCAGGATGGTAGAAAAAGTCCCTCTCAGAACTGCCCAGCAGAGTGTCTGGATATCGTTCCAGGGTGTCCTGCCATGTTTGGAAACGGGTGCCACTCACATTCAGCACAATTAGAGCATCTTGAGTCCTTTTCCTCTCCTGCCTTGGGGGAGCTGGCATGGGCCCCGAGGCCACAGGCATCCACCCGATGGCCGCTGCCCTTGCAAAGGGCAGCCATGCTGCTACACCCGCCGCCATGGTTCCTTGAGGTGGAGGCCGGAAAGGCAATCAGGCCTCCTAGTGGGTCAAAGTAGCCCCAATCACCCACTTGCTCTCGTCAAACAAATATTACAGAGAACTGTGGTCCGCGATATCACCTTTATTCCAAGGTAGAGCTCCTAGAGAAATCACAGTTCTCAGAAGGGTAAGTTTCCCTCAAAGACAGGTATTTCATACAATGTTCTGACAATCACGCCCAACAAAACCTAACTAAACCTTGTCAAGCAGTCACACCAGGCCTGTCTTGGAACAAATAAGTGTACAGGTGACTTTAGATGCAGCAATTTCTTCAAACAGGTGTCTCTGATTCCTCTCCTGACACAGTCTGTTTAACGTGGGGTCAGTATGCGTCGTTTAAGGTAGAGAAAACGAAGGGCAGCCACTTAGTGGTATTCTTTTGACGAATCAGGGCACCCTTCCACCTTCCCTTTTAGCTCTTTCAAACCTTCCCTGTCCAAGGAGACCTTCCCGCCAAAGGAGTCTCAAAAAGGCGACCTGTTGTAGCTTCCCAGGTGCGGTCACAGCCGCTGCCCCACGTTTCTTTGGGAATCTGATCGCTGCCTCTACCCCTTGGGCCGTATTTGCAGAGATGGAGGTGCTGTGCGGTGGGCACGGTGGGGTGCGTTAATAAAGATCCTCCTCCCCCTCGTCTACAAGCACCCCTAGCGTCTGCTAAAAGCGTTCGCCCAATCGCCCCTTCACTCTCTTTTCAAGTTCAGCTCAGGTGCAGTGTGACAGTTACGGAGCCCGGGAGCTGGCAGCCGCCGCCGCCGCGGCGGCAGCAGCATCTGCCTCCGCGAAGAACGCGCCTCGCCCGCGGTACATACCTGGCAAAGTGCGCGCCGGGGCTGAGTTGCATAGAGACTTTCTCCTCGCGGTGCACCCGGAAAGGGAAAAGCAGAGAGAGCAGCTCGCGAGCAGCCGAATCCGAGGCGCTGAGGAAGCATAAATAAAGCTCAGGCTAGCTCTTCTTCCCCTTCCCCCATCCCTCCGTGCTTCCCTCCTCCTTTTCACCTTCCAAAAGCCAGGCGCAGGCGAGCCGAGCAGCAGCAACAAGTTCAAAAGGTGCGGGGGAGGCGAGAACAGAGGGAACGCTCTCCTGCCAACTTACTGCACCGCGGCTGTCGCTGGGGCCCGAGCGGCGCGGTGCGGGGCTGCGGGGTTGCGGGGCTGCGGGGCTGCTGGGCGGGCGGCGGCGGCGCGGCGGGGCCGGGGCTGGCGCGGGCAATCGCCGGAGCGCTGAGGCGGGAGGCGCTCAGCAGCGCGGGGGTGCGGGGGGGCGTCTCGCTTCTTCCCCGCCAGTGGGTGGTCCTGCATGTCCCCGGGCTCTCCGCGCCGCTCTGCTCGTGCGATCGATAAACAAGGAGAAAATAAATAACCGCGCGCACGCCCCGCCACGCAGGTTCTGAAAGGCGTCTCCCACCTTTCCCTCGGCTTGACCTTTCTCCTCCCCCGCCCCCTCGGGCTGCTCTCGCTCCACCCCAGCCACCCACCAGCCCCGGCGCAAAATGTCACCGAGGGAGAGCATCCAGGTGGATCTGCCGGGGAGGAGAGCGAGCCTAGATGAACAAAGGGAAGCTGCACGCGCTCGGCTGCGGAGGCTTGGGGAGGAGAGGAGGACGGGGACCGGTGCCTTGCTTCTGCCTCCCTGGGTCCCGGTTCAAGGCGAGCGTGGGAAAAGGTGAAAGAGAAGCTGAGAAAGAGGGTGAGCGGAGCGGAACGCGCAGGAATTGGTTGTCTTCTGGGGACTACCGGGTAGCAAGCTCTGCAAAGCCTCGCGGCGGAATTTTTAAGTGCTTTTCCTCTTTCTCTTTCTTTTTATTTGTTCAAACCAGATGTTAACGTTGCAGGGGTAAATACGTCATCTATCCAACTTGCCGAAAAGTCAGGCAGTCTCCTCGGTCTAGGTCTTACCACAACTCCTTTTCCCGTCCTTTGCGAATGACAGTAAGGATTTAGAACCTTTTTCTAAATGTCAGCGTCCAGGGGCTTGAGTCTGTGTGTGCGTCCCCTCCATTCTCTCTGCGCATCTGCGCGCAGATCTAAAACGGTTCAAGTAGTTAAAGGTGTCCTGGTGAGGGGTAAGTGATGTGATGTGGTGAGAAACTAGGAAATTGTCGCGGCCAACCGTTTTGTTTCTCGTGTACCCCGCCCCCCCGTCATTAGGACTCTTCCTTAAAACCAAACAGATACCATTTATAACCACTAGATGGCGTGAACGGCGAGAAGTTAAATCTATCCCTAAGGTTTGGATGCTTTAGAAAGGTGAAGGATCAAAATGAACTGAGCCAAGAGGATCAGATCACAAAATCATGCTCGTATCCCCCACTCCCTGCCCATCTTGTTAGTATTTATATGAGATACACTACTCAGGCTTGAGTCTGCATTTTGATGTTTATGGGATGAGATGTGCAGTTTCCTGTTGAAATGCCTTTGAAAATTAAATTTAGATAAATTTGGAATAATAGTACTAGTAAAGGCCTTTTGAAATAGTGAAGCTTCATGTACGTTGATTAAGAAGAGAAGTCTAATTTCTACCTGAAAATTACCTTTTCAAGACTTGGTTTGGCTGTTTTGGGTTGGAAATTAAGTGGACCATGATGTACATAGTCTTGAATTGATTTGACTTTCAAGCCCTAGAGATCAGAGGGGTGATGTGTTAACCTTCAAAATATCATATAGAGTACCTCAAAGAAAATATATGAACTAAAAATAGATTATGTTGAAAACCAACGGAGAAAAACAAACCTTATAATGTACAAGATTTTTCTGTAGAGATAGAAAGGTATTTTTTGTTGACTTGCCTAGTGGCGTAGAAGTTTAAGAAATCCCATAGTAGAAGTTAATGGAACTAATGCATCATGTAAGTTTGGAAACAGACCTGAAGACTCCTGCTGTTTATCTGTTTGTATTAGTTGAGGTGAAAGGTGCTTATTAAGGAATCGACATAGCCTGCCTACCTGAAAAAGAAGAACTATGTTAACTGGTAAATAAAAAGGAGGGGACTACTTAAAAAGGAGGGGACAATTACTGTAAGAAAATCAACCCCTCCTAGCCCAGTCTATAAGGTTCCACCATAACAGATGTATCCAGAGAGTGGGGAACCATGATTATTCATTTGGTGCCATACTGGCTGGCCATTCTGTAGAGGAGGGGCAAGCAACCAAAATAGAGCCTTTAAATCTTCCCTGTAGGAAACTGAACAATTACAAATATAAATGTTGAACTCTGCAAAAACCCCTAAATAAGCAAGGATATAAAATCTGTTTTAAGTTTTTACGATCTGCTCTCCCCCATTCTCTCCAAACTTCTTGATGTACTGGAAAGAATGTGGGTTTAGAAGTTTAACTCATCTAAATTCAAATTCCAGCCCAAGAAATTACTCATAGGCTTTGCTTCATTTGGCAAATTACTTAACTTCTGTTTAGAAACTGTAGATAATAAAACTTAACTTTTTAGGCCTATCATGAGGATTAAACAGGCTAATACTTCTCAACAATGTAGAACTTGGCACACTCTAAGGATACTCAATATCAATTCCTTTTTACTTTAATGAATACTGGAAATGCAAATCCTTTCATCCAGCCTGTATCTGGAATTCCCACAGATATTTTTGTATGTTTTTTCTTGCCTCTGAGTTAAAAAATTCCCTTGTCGTGATACTCTGGTGACTCTGCTGTTTTAATTCATTCATGCACTGAAAGCTATATGAAGAGTATATGTACAGAATCTAGCAGAACACGTTATATGCTTCCCTTTCCCAGGGATTCCTGTTCGTCCTTCTGGAATTCTCATTTTATATATTCTGCTTGGTTGATGGAAAGTAAACTCAGCAAGATCAAAATTGAATTCAGTCATCCCTCTTCTCCAAACGTCTAGTCCTGTTTTCTCTCCTGATGAACAAAGCCTCAGGGAGAAACCGGTGGTCATCACAGACCAGGTCCTGTTCTTCACTCCTTCCCCCCAACAAACACACACTCAGCCAATGACCCAGTGAGTCTTGCGTATTCCACCCTCTTCACCAATCTGTCCTTATACTGTACCTAAAGTGATTTTTTCAACTATTTTGAGGTAATGATAGATTCACACGCTGTTATGAGAAATAATAGAGACCCCTTAATCCTGGCACCACGTGTTCCCAAAGGTAACGTCTAGCATATTACAGTAACATATCACAACCAGGAAATTGACTTGGACACCAAATCCACCAGTCTATTCAGATGTCACCAGTTTTACATACACTAACTTTTGTGTGTTATACTTAGTTCTGTCATTTGATTACACGTGTAGATTTGTTTGAGCACTGTCACAGAAAGCACGAGAAGATTTCCACTACAGGAATCACCTTTTATTAGCCTTGCTGTCTCCCTCCCTCCCCTTCTCTATCCCTTGTCAACCACTAATCTGATCTCTATAATTTATCAATTCAAGAATGTTACATAAAAGGAATAATGTAACATTTCAAGATTGTCTTATTTTACTCAGTAGAATTACATTGAGATCCATCCAAGTTGTTGCATGTATCCATGGTTCTTTCTTTTTATCGCTGACGAGTACCACACTTTGATTAATCATTCACCTACTGAAGGACATTGGGTTGGTTTCAGTTTGGGGCTATTATGAATAAAGCTGCTATAAACATCCATATACAGGTTATTGTACTAATATAAGTTTTCATTTCTTTGGGATAAATACCCAATAGTGCAATTGATGGATTGTCTGATAAGTATGTTTAGTTTTATGAGAAGCTGCCATCATATTTTCCAGAGTAGCTATCCCATTTTGTATCTCACCAGTAAAATACCTGGTTTCTCAGCATCGTCATCAACGTGGCAGTATCACTATTTTTCATTTTAGCCATTCTGATAGTATATAGTAATATCTCACTGTGATTTTTATTCTCATTTCTCTAATGGCTAATTTCGTTGAGCGTATTTTTATATGCGTATTTGCCATCTGTATATTCTTCAGCAAAATATATGTTCTGTTTTTTGCCCATTTTTATTAAAATGGTTTTTATACTGTTGACTTTCGAGAGCTCTTTGTATGTTCTACATAATTGACCTTTGTCAGATACGTTGTTTGCAAATATTTTTCCTATTTTCCTAGCTTGTCTTTTCACCCTCCTCACAGGATTTTCTGCAAATCAAAACATTTTAATTCTGATAAGTTCCAACTTATCGTTTTTTTTACCTTTATGGGTTATGCTTTTGGTATCAACTCGAAGAACTCTGCCTAGCTCCATGTCCCAAAGAGTGTCTCTATTTTTTCTAAAGATTTTATAATTTTACATTTTAAATTCAAGTCCATGATTTATTTTGAGTTAATTTTTGTGTAAGGTATTAAGGTTTAGGTTAAAGTATTTTTTTTGTATTTTTTTTTTTTTTTTTTTTTTTGCCTATGGCTGTCCAGTTGCTTCAGCACCATTTGTTGAAAAGCCTATTGATCCCATGTTAAATTGCTTTTGCAACTTTGTCAAAAATCAGTTGGGTACATTTTCTGTTATCTATTTTTAGATTCTCTATTTCGTTCCATTGATTTGTGTTTATCGCCTCACTAAAACCACACTTTCTTGATTACTAGACCACCTGTACGGTAACACTTAACATCAAGTAAAATTATTCCTTCCACTTAATTACTCTTTTTCAAAATTGATTTAGCTTTCATAGGTCCTTGCCTTTTTATATAAATTTTAAAATAAATAAATAAATAAATAAATAAATAAATAAATAAATAAATAAACACACACACACACACGCACACAATTGTATAACCTTGCTAGGATTTTAATAGGCATTGCATTACATCTAAAATCAATGTGGACATGTTTACTAGGTTGAGTCAATCCATGAGCACAGGATGTCTCTCTATGTATTTAGCTCTTTTCTATTTTTCTTTCATCAGCATTTTGAAATTTTCAGGATATAGATCCTGTACATGTTTTATTAGACTTATACTAAGTATTTCATTTTCTTTAGAGAAATTGTGAAAAGCAGTGTGTGTGCTTTTTAATTTTGGTTTCCATATGTTCATTGTTAGAGTATAGAAATGCAATTGGTTTTTGTGTATTGCTCTTATATTGGCAATTTTTTTGAACCTTTTTATTAGTTATTGGGTTTTCTATGTAAACAATCAGGTCACCTGAAGATAGGGTCAGTTTTTTTTCTTTTTTTGCCATATCTATGCCTTTTATTTAGAGTGTGGTTTTTGGTTTGGTTTGGTTTTTTTGTTTGTTTGTTTTAATGCACCTGTAATCATGTCACTACCCCTTTCAAAAGTCTTCCATCTTTTTCGGTTCTTAGCAGAGAATATAGAAACCTTCAGGATCTCAATTCCCTCTACCCTTTAGCCTCATCTCATGCTATCTTAACATTAGCTTACTTCACAGTATTGCTCAGTTATTTTCAGTTTGCAGAATTTGGTGTGTTTTATCTTGATTCTGGATCATGGTTCATGCATCTTTTTTCTCATATTAGGTACTCAGCTTGAGTCATATCTTCCAGGAACCATCACCTATCCTCTTCAAATGATGTTAAGTGTTCCATAAGAGACTAGAACTTAGATGAGATTTTTGTTTCTCCCTCTTCTTAGCCACTAGACTGTAACGTCTTTGAAGGCAAGCAGTGGTCTTTTATTTCTGTAACCTCAATATCTGCCATTGCACTTGGCACGTAGTGGAAATACAGTGAATGTTTGTTGAATGACTGAGTGAACACTGTAATTAGATAGCTAATATGCATCTTTTTTTCCCCTTGTAGATTATTATTATAACTCTCCAAAAGACTTAGAGAATCAACCTGATTTACTAGCAAGATGTGCAATGGAAAGCCAATTACCTTAACAACGAGACAAATGATCCACGTTTTGAATAGCTGTGTACGAAGTGCTTTCTCAATGTACTTATAGTACACTGGACAATGTACTTACATTACTTACACTGTACTTACAGTTGATTTTCAGAATGACCTTGTGCTGTGGTTGTTATTGTTCCATTTATTTTATCCAAAAGGAAACAAAGCTCATGGAGGTTAAGGGACTTTCCACGATTATATCCAATAACTAAGTGGCAGAAGCTGACTCATTCTTGGGTGTTCTGACCCTAAATCACGTATCCTTTTAGGTCTATACACACACCAATATCTGCCATAGGAAAGTCTCCATGCCAATTTGTTGTTGTTGTTAGTACTGGTGATTAATTAGCACAGACAGGTGCAAACTATTGTGCTCATCCCCCAGGGCACATTCTGTGAGGTCTCTGCCAGGGCAGGAAATCATCTGTGGTCCTGGAGCAAGGGAGCACTACATCTGTTCATGCTAAACCTTAACCAATTCTGCTAACTTACCAGAGTGATAAACACATCTAATATCTAGATCACATATTTTACAAAAGACAAATTTAGTGTATCTGATGACATTCTTAGAACCTCTGATGAGACAACTCTTTCTAGGAGTCTGTATTAGGTTATTTTATTTTATTTTTATTGAATTTTTTTTAATTGAGATACCATGGGCATAGCCCTTTGTGTTAGTTTTAGGTGTACAGCATAATGATTTGATATATGCATGCACTGTGAAATGATCACCACAATAAGTTTAGTTAACATCCATCACCACACATAGTGACAAATGTTTGTCTTGTGAGGCAAATTTTTCAGATCTACTCACTTAGCAACTTTCAAATATACAATAAAATATTAACTTCAGTGCTGTGCATTATTTCCCCAGGACTTATTTATCTTACAACTGGAAGTTTGTACCTTTTGACTGCCTTCACTATTTCCTAATAACTCTTAGGATATTTTCACATAGTATCATTGTTATTAAATAAAAAAAATCCTAAATTAAGAAAAAAATCAATCAAGTTATAAAACTGCAAAAGTTGTGATTGCAAGTTGTAAAGTTGCAAAACCTTCAGCCAATAATTGTATGTGTATTCCATCTTGACTAAAGCCTATTAACTTCAAATTTTTATATATCAACTTTTTCATAAAGCAACATATTTGTTCATACTGTTAAATATCAAAAATAAACATTTTCACCCTGAAATATTTTATCACAAATTGCAAACATTTCAAAAAACTATGATTCAGTAGAAAAACATATATTTTATTTTTATTCACTTTCTAGATTCCGTATCACTTTGAATTTGGCAAATGTACGTTATCCAAAGGCAATTTTGTTTTGGATTCTTTATTTGCTGAAAGAAGTACACAAGCTCTCTCTCTCTTTTTCCCTTTGTTCCTCAGGGAAATAAAATCTGACATACTAGTAAGATACAGGGAACACAAGAAAGTCACAGCACGGGTAAGGCTAGTTTAATGCTTAAAGCATACCTGAGATTTCAGATACTTCACAGTATCCCTAGAATATGGTCATCAGGCAAAGGGTGATGACTCTATCTTTTTTTGGACCTCTATAAAAAGGATAAGTTGGCAACCGGAGCTTAACTCCTTTTTTCCCCTTTATTAACACTGTCAAAGTCCTTTTCAAAGCCCTCTTCAAACTGTCTTCCCCTTTTTAAGTTTTAGACCTTGAATATCTATTAAAAGTAACCCATTTTCAGGGACTTTATTTCTCATACACAGAACTTAAATATATACTTATATAATGAAATGGATTCGCCTTTCAAAGTTCCCACAGTGCTGCTCTGAGACGCTGTCACATTCTGTGTAACTGAAACTCTGTAAGGCTAACACATTTTTTAAATAGATGTACAAAATATAACCATTTGTTACAGCTTCAATATTGCCTCATGGGATGGCTGTCACTATGAAGGAACACAGTGATTGTTTTAATGTAAAAAATATATTTTTGTTGTTAAAATATGTATGATATCATGAATGGTGATGCACATGTTTCTATGATATAAGAAAGCGGGGGCAAATTAACGGGGAAAAATCGGTGTTTTTTTTTTGTCATTATCGATCACTTACAAATGCAAGGCACCAAATCGGGCATTAGTATGACCCAAGTTATTCAAGATTAACCTGCCCTCAGGGAACTTGGTATTTGGAATTAAAAAAGAGGAAGAGAGAGAGAGAAAACGAAATATCTTTTAATTCAAAAGTAACCTTGCTTGTGAGTTCCATTTCAGGATATTTTCCCTAAGTGTTTTATTCTGAGACACTGTTTTTTGTTAGAGATGGAAAAAAGGAAACATATAAATTTGCTTTTTGGACTCATTATCACATTTATAACTTTGGGATTAATTGTTATGGAATAATTCCAGTGCCATAAACTGAGAATTGTGACTACAAATGAGAAAGAAAGCAGTGAGAGTTCTAAAGAAACAAAAGCTTTGTTTTTTCTAAAACTGGAGAAAAGTTAATTCCTGCATATGTTGCAAACATTGCCAAAGAAGATAAATTATTTCCAAACAGTTTATGGTCACTGAAAACCTTGAAGAAGTTTTATAAGGTTTTCATCATTTAAGAAGCCACATTTTGTGAGAAAACTGACAATTAATTTGCTTGTTTACTTTCTTTAAAACTACTTGATATGCACTAGCAAACCACTCTGATACACAAAGTATACTTGTCTCATTATTTCTATACAGAATTATGTAGTTGGCTTTAATAAATCAGTCAAAATATTAGAGTGTAAAGAAAAGCAGAACAATACAATACTGAAAAATATTTGGTTAATAGAGGATCTCTGTATTACTTCACTTTTAGATATTGATATATAAATCTTGTTTGTTTACAACTTAGCCTGCATTTGGATTTTAATTTAAATACAAAAAATTATTTAATAGAGGGTTATGAAACAGGTTTTTACATTGCAGCTGTTCCAGCCCCTCAGGTAAATACTTATTGAGATAACTTATTAAAGTTTGTTCTACTTATTTACGTTTAAATTTTTTCATTTTCCCTGTGTGAAACCTTTGTGGGAGCAGAACTCCCACTGACCTTAAAAAGAGTTCGTGCGTATAGATTGGGGAGAGTGACACTGTTGGAATGCTTATTACATAATTGCCTTTGATGTTTTGGTCTACTATGTGTCTAATTTTCAATACCATTTTTTTTTGGAAATATAAATTGTATTCTAAATAAAGAAATTTGCAAAGCTCAGTTTTTCTACCCTAGCAAAGGATTCCATAGTAAGACGGGGTCATAAAGAATTATATAAATATTTTAAACATATTTAAGACATTTTATAATGTGGAAACTTTGAAAACGTCTAAAATAGAAAAAGAGAAGTTGAGACAAGGTGTGATATGAGGTGAAGATGCAGTCAGGGAAGCAGATGTTGCTTACACGGAAAAAGACACTGCAAGGTTAGAGAAGAAAGGAGTTAGAGAAGACATTCCAACACTAATCCTACTCCCTCAGACTGTGTCTATTTCTGTAACTGATTTAAAGAATAGATCACAAAGATGCTTTATTTTACTATAGCCCTGTGCAGGAGAAAGCTAAAAGAGAAGAGACTGACAGAAAAAAAAAAAAAAAGGCTACTCCAAATAAAGTGTTCAATAAAAAAGTAAATGAAAGATGGACATAAGATAAATTATGCGAAAAAAAATGTAGCAAGTGCGATTTTGTAAATGGTGGGCATGGAAAGCTAAGGAGAAAGAGGTAGGTGACAATGATTGTGAGCCAAATTTCTGAGAGAATAAGAAGAAGAAACAGGAAAATAGAAGCAAAACTTATTTAGGGAAAGAAGAGCTATCTTCTATACTGGCATGTTAAGACCTCTGTAAGCTTGCAGTAAGCTTTATATGGTTTCATGAAAGACTTGAGTTTACTCTTTTAGATCTTCTAGAAATTTATTTGTTGATATTAAACATTTGCTATTAATTTGATGTTAAACATTTTGCTGTTCTAGATCCCAATTTCACCTCTACTTTTCTTAGATGCAGTGAATTCATCTTCAAAGGGAGAAAATAAAAGCCTTTAGGAAGGCTTAGAGATCAAGAGCAATAATATATTTCACTGGCACTCATATTCAATTTACTTAATAACGGCTCTTTCCCTAATAAAGGAATGAATATATTTTCATCAAAATAACCATTGGAGAACTATTAGGTGAAAGGATATAAAAATATTTAAAATTCTCTGGTACTCATACAATAGGACCACAGAGAATAGCAACATATTCTATGTTGCGTATATATTGCATATATATAGTTGCATATATATCATAGCAACATATATATATATATATCTTAATAAATTATGAACATAATTTAAATATCTATGTAAATTTCTCTCTGTCTTTTACTGTCTTGTCTGTCTCTTTCTATCTCTGCATCTTAAAAGCCATGAGTTCACCCTGATACTCCCAACCAACCGTCTTATCTCTCTTGTCACAATATAGTGCCTGTCTCTGAGGAGAGTCCTGCATCGCGTTAGCCTCCATATGTTTACTTACGTTACTGATCCTCCTTTATGCAGCCAGTCACTCATTGCTGAGTCTTGACCGCACTCAGTGCTCTTCAGTGCTCTCTATTGCACACTGCTGGTACTGCCCACCCCTGTGTGGTCACCCTACTCTCCCAGCCCTAAGATCCCGCATCCTGCCATGGGCCTCCCCTTGCATGGCTGTCCCCTCTGATAACATGAGGGGTTGCCTCCCCAGAGGGGTGCCTTCTTCATCATACTTGGGCTCCATCAGCCTGTGCTGGTCCACCCCTACCCTGGAACACCCCTTTACCCACACAGTTCTAACACCTGCTTTGTGCCACCACAGCTCAACCTGCCTCCTTCCTGCTTTACACATGGGCACACTTTCCTCAGCATTCTTAATGCTAGCAGGAATGGATCATTCAGGGAAGAAAGGAGGTGAGAAAGGGAATGGACTATATACACCTTAAAACTTAATGTAATGACAAGGGACTTGATCTATTATTTAATATTTTGGCAAGATTTTTCTAAGTGCCTACTATTTTACCAAGTTTTGTATAAAAATATACCAGAGGTAATATGGGAGAGAAAGCTGAATGCACTGGTAACGGTCCTCCAAAGTGCGAAAGGCTATGATCGAGAGGAGCATGGAGGCCCTGAAGATCAGCACCTACCTCTCCAGGAATCAGAGAGAATCCTTAGGAGTCACTTCTTGTGCAGATAAGAGTGACCTTCACAGGCCCAAGTGTGATCTTTAGAAAGGCATGCATGAAAGATTGGCTTTTGATTGGTGGCATTGGGAACTTGGCCTTTCGTTAATAGTTAACTGATGTAGGTTCACTATGCCCCAACTGCACGGAAGGTTTATGCTGAACTTCTTCTTTCATTCTTGGTGTCTGCTGTGTTAGCACACGCTAGGCAGAGGGTACCTGCATGACCAGTCCCCAGCTCCGTCTCTAAGGGGCTTCTCTAGGCAGAAATGTTGTACTCGTGTCGCTGCGTTTCCTTACTGGAGGAAGAGGACATTCCATGGAGACAGCATAAGAAAACCACCACATGGGCTCCTGCAGACACTCTGCCATTTTCCTATGTGATCTAGCCATGTATCCTTGCTACATCACTGTAATATATCCTTGTAAGTATGCCTATGTGCTGACTCCTGTGAGTCTCTTTAGCACATCTCTGAAACCGGGGACACCCACACACTCCTGAGCTGAGTTTTAAGTTCACTGAACCAAATTTTGTCAAGTGAAGATTGCATTCGGGGCATTTCTGCACAGAGGCTACAGCATACACAAAAGCATGGAAGTGGGCATAGCACAAAGTTGACGAGATGGGGACATGCACAACTAACACATCGTTCCCTAAGCAGTAAGTTTAAGGAAATCGATGTCAGAAAATACAGGCATAAGATGAGTCTCAGCAGTTCTCCTACTAAGTATTACTTCTTAATTCTTAGGAAGTATTCAGGATGAGAAATAGGTAAAATTGAGTGATCCAATGGATGTTTGGGACAGAAACAGAATGATAGTTTTTTATGCTTATTATTCATACTTTTGAGTAAAATTATTTGTGCTATTATTAGTAAATGATCAATACTCTGGAAAATTATTAGCCAATTAGTTACTTGTATTCTACATTTTCAAAACCAGAATCATACTGAGGTTCTCTCAACTTAATAGTTCCTTGCAATAAATTAATAGTATATTTGTATCCCATTCATAAATTCTGATAAATGTCAAAAGCGGCAATAAGCTTGGCATTCTTTACTCAGTGATATTAGCATATTGTCTTATATGATTTGGGGTGTTTGTCAGTTTAAGAACCACCTTAGAAGTTTCAAAATATAATACATCTACATAATGAAATTTATCACATATGTGTTATATGCAATATGAAATACTGTATCAACAACTTAAAATATAGTGTTTAAAAATATAGTGTATGTATGGGTGAGGCTGTTAAACATTTGGCTTTGAAAAACAAGGCTGTTCATCTTCATTTTTTGCTAGACCACCTTGGGAAAAAATACCAAGGGCAGTCGGTCAGAACTAAATCCATTTGTCTGTTTTTGGTGTTACTTTATTTTGGTTTTTAATTTCAACAACTTCTCATAAGAGATAATTTCAAAATGAAACATCACTAACTGTAATTTAACATTAACTATTGACTATTTCTTGTTTTTAAAACACAAACCTTGCCTTTTGACAAACCTTAAGGTATTGACTACAGATAACTATTTGAATAAAATAAAATATTTTGAAAATATTATTTTCAAAAATTTTATACTATCATAAATTTTTGTCCAACATATCATTTCCATAAATAGGTTGATGTTTCTAATATTTTTAAAAATTCCAGTTTAAAAATATTTAAATTACAGAATTTCCTCTGAATTTACTGAGACCAATGATTATAAATGACAATAATCAATGAATAGTTTTGTTATTATTTTTAGACTATATTTGAATATCTTTGTGGGAAGATTTTAAGATTCATCATAGATAAATTTATATTACAGAAATATTAAATGGCTAATAATATCATACTTGGTGACTCTTCACTCAGTAATGTTTCTCACACTGATTTTTCCTGCAGACACTCTGCCATTTTTCTGTAGAAGCACAGAAAAATGTCCCTCTCTGTCAGCCACACTTGGAATGAACTCTGCATCACAATGCAGAGTAAATAGTAAAACACTTTTTCATAGTTAAGGAATTTTCCCGAAAGCTGTATGTGTTGCTTAGAGAAGATATGCTTTGCATCAAGTGAGTAAAATGGAAAACACAGGGCTCATTCTGAATCTTTGGATTGATAATGTCTGAAGGGACCTTTTCATCTAGGAGAAAACATTAAGAAAGACACAACTACCTTGCAACCTATATTATAAATGAAGAAATCAAAATAATAGTTGCTTTGGGGAAGATAACAGCACATTTTGAATCAAAATTACAGGTATAATACAAATATCACAATGATACTTAAAAGAACACATGAATATAATTTTTGAGATATTCAAATCAATTTCTATATCTCAGGTAGTAGTAAAATGTTAAATGAATAAATGAATACAGACAACTAAATTAAAAAAACCCAGCAAACAGCAAGACTGTTGAGGGTCAAGGTAAGTAAATATGGATTTGAAATGAAATATGAATAGAATGTGACATAAAGGTACATGTCATATTTTGAGATTCTTATAGCTTTAGATGTGCAAAAATTCTTTTCGTTTTTATGTGTACTAAGATTTTCATAAATTTGGGTATCATTCTGATAAATTTCACTTTGCAAACATTTCTGATTACATTTTTTAAAAGCCTTTATTACCATGATTTTTATATATATATATATATATATATATATATATATATATATATATATCATTATAAATTCATTATCATTTTATATGCTTACTAATATGGGCCAAGAATACAGAAGCCAACCAAACAGAGCAAACACTGCTGTTCTGGGGTTCCATTCCCATTGCAAGGAAAAATGCTCTGTAATGTAATGTAAGATGTACCTCTTGGGAATGCTTTATTTACTTTTAGCAAACCACCTCGATACTGTGTGTCCTCAAACAACAGCAGTATTTTATTTTGCTCACAAATGTGGAATGTGGTTAGGGCTGGCAAGGAAGGCTAGTCTCTAAGCCATGTGACAAACTCACGTGTCTGACAGTTGGTGCTAGTTGTTGGCTGGGGGCTCAAACAGGACTCAGTTCCTTTCCATGTAGACCTCTCCATGTGGCCAGCTCTTCCTCACAGCATGATGGCTGGGTTCCACGGGCAGGCATTCAGAGCGCAAGCCAGACAGAAGCTTAATTGCTTTAACGACTAACCTCAGCTGTCACAGAGTGCCACTTCTACTCTATTATTGCCTCAAGAGGCCCATCCAAGCTCAAGAGGAGGGGACATAGACTCCACCCTCTATGGAGGAGTGGCACATTCTAGAAGATACTGTGAGACTAGAAATATTGTTGCACCCATTTTTGAAAAGTACAATCTTCACAGCTATTATGTATGGGAAAATATTACCATATTTCTGAGGTTTAAACTATTGTAGTATATATAAAATCATGAGTGACATGCTGAAGACTTGAATTTTTTTTAAAAAATCAAGGTCTCATATAAAATAGCCTTTATAATGGAGAGGTGCCATTACAGTAACTTGTCAGGAGTCACTGCTCAAAGCCTTATCAATAAACTATGGTACCATTAGGTATAAATGTCCATTCTAATGTTCTTCTCTAGTCATTGAAATGATGTTGTTTATATGTAGTAAAATGCTACATGACCAATAGTTTGCTACTAGAAGCAATGGTAACTTGAGTAAATCAATCTGAAAGTTTGATTATTATGATTAAACTCTTCATAATCAAAAATGTAATAAAATAAATATGAAAAATTGTCCATGGATATATTTGAAAACACGAGTTAACTCTCACATTTATGAATGAGATTAAAAGCTATGTTTATGTTTTGTATATAGACATGAGTAAAGATGAATATACACAAACTAATCATAGCCGTGGGATTTGTGTTATATTATACCACAGATACCAGTTTGCAGTTTCTTATCACTTGGAGATAACATTATGAAATGAGGGTTAATTTTGAATCAATTATTTTTCTTTTTAACATTCATTTATCGACTATGATTTAAAAAAAAATTGTGTCATAGATTGTCAAACATGGCAGGATCCTTTAAGATAGTAAAGGTGGCAAAGAAATAAAAGCTACTACAGAAGGTCTAAGCAATATAACATGGGAACAAAGAGAAGGAGAAATGAATTCAGACCTTGGTGGGAAGATGAAGAGAAGCATAGTGATGTATTAAGATGTGAGTGATCCTAACAAAATGAGTCATTTTTAGATAATGAGATGGAAAGCTTGGATGAGAAAAAAATAACATTTCTTCCTAAACAGTGTGGCTGTTGGCTGTAGGAGAAAGTTTAATTGAATAGAGTAAAATAAAAAATTGAATTGAAATAATTGTGCATAATGTATTCTATGTTGAGTCAATGGAAAACTTACTTTAGTTGTTACAAAGTAGTCATTGCTATGTAGGTAGGGTATAGCATATGGAATATAGTCAATAATATTGTAATAACTGTGTATAGTGTCAGATAGGTCCTTGATTTATTGGGGTGGTAGATGAGAGGGGGTTGAGGGGCAGGGTGCAAAAGATGAAGAGATTAAGAAGTACAAATTGGTAGTTACAAAATAGTCATGAGGATGTAAAGTAAAGCATAGGGAATATAGTCAATAATACGGTAATAACTATGTATAGTGCCAGGTAAGTACTAGACTGGTCAGGGAGGTCACTTCTTAAATTATACAAATATCTGACCACTATGTTATACACCTGAAATTAATATTAAATGATATTGAATGTCAACTGTAATTGAAAAAATTTTAAAAAGGGTGGAAAAAGGAGAAGGGGAATAAGAAGTCCAAATTTCCAGGTATAAAACAAATAAGTCATGGGGATGTAACTAACATACAGCATAGAGAATATAGTCAATTATATCGTGATAGCATAGTACAGTGTCAGATGGTTGCTGGACTTACCATGCATGGTGATCCCTTCTTTAGGTATACAAATGTTGAATAACTATGGTATACCCCTAAACTAATTTAGTATTCTATGTTAGCTACAGTTTAATGTAATTCTTTAAAAAAGTTTATTAGCTATTTTGGTCAGTAAAAGTAAAATGCTTGTAACAAGGTATAAAGTTACTCACCAATCTATCCATTCCTTTTCATTTCTTCTATAAACTCTTCTTCTTCCATGTGGTCTATGGTTACAGTCTCCTTTCTGACTTCCCTGCAACAGTTTCTTTTTCCAGCCAGGCAAGGTCTACAGTTCACAGCCATATATTGGAAATGAAAAATTAAAAACAAACAAACAAACAGGTTTACTTCACTCCTCTGCTGAATTTCTGGAAGGGCTCATTACGTGGAACATAAAGTTACATTCTCTCTGCAGTGGTTCCATTTCATTTCCTGCAATCTGCACCGCTCCCTCTCCTCCCCATAACAACAACAACAAAAAAACTACCAATGACACATACGATCGTACAGTCATGTAAATTTCCAGGTTTTCATTTTATGTCTTTGTACACATTTTATCTGTATCCTCTGATTTAAATGCTGTTTCTCCTGTCTGACAACTTCTTACTCAGATATATTCTACTCTTTAAAATATTTCTTCAAAACCATAAGTTGCATGCTTCCTCCTCTTTACTCACACAGAAACTTACTCGTATACCTATAAAATAATATTTATCGTGCTTTGAATTCTGTAAGGATGGAATGGTATTCAATTTATCTTTGCACCTCACTTGATCGACCTTTAATAGGTGCTGTCTTCTGACCCTAAATACAATGCCACCCTACTCCTTTTCACATTACTTCTTGAGAAAAGGAAAACTTGAGAAACATTTACCATGTGACTAAACATAATTTAAAACAAGTTCAGTTACAAAAAGATAATAAAGCACCATCTTAAAAGAACTTTGACTCTATCCATCATTTTGAAGGCATGTTTATAGGCATAGATATTGAGAGATTGTAGAATTGATTGAAGGATCTAAATGGCACTATAAAAATAGCTTATCGGTATAAATTTTACGCTAGCATTTCTTGCATATGGATTTCTGCTATATAATTAGCCATATTACTTGGAATTGAATTAAGTATGGTAAATGGTGATGCTATCCTTTTCCAAATTCATTAGACTGTATGCGCCTTTCTTTTACCTCAACCCTCTGGTGGTGTTATTTTTATCAATGAATATAATATTGTTAGTGGATTGCCACTTATAGCCAAGAAATGTGTTTTATGAAAGGAAAATATAATTTGAAGTCACAAGCTGCAAAGTGTCTGGACTCTACATAGATCTATTCTTCCATCATTTCAGTTTATAAAACATGCTCATAATTGCATTTTTATGTTAGGTAAACGGCAATCATCTTTAGAAGGATTACTTTAAGCTGGAGCCTGTTCATGTGATCGTCAATAGGGATATCTCCAACTACATGCGATTTTATACTGAGTTAAGCAAAATAAAAAATCTGCAGGCAATTTACAACACCCAAAACGGCTATGTTGAAATTTGAGTAATTGAACAAATGGATAGTATACTGAGTCATAAATGTAAATTTTAAAAACATATAACAAGAAAATCACGATTAATGCTCAATTTACCAAAGGTTTTTGAATTGGATACATAATCGAATACAGCAGATTGCACACCTCCCAGTCCAATAGGGACACATTAATGTGTGTTCCATTCAGCTGGGCACCACAGATAAATTGTCTGGATTACGTACTAAAGAGTGGCGGCCGCCAGCACCACGTACCATGTGGTTCTCACTTTTATGGGATGAAAAGCTGGATATATTTTGCTTTCGTTCCAAAGTCATTTTCTGATGGAGTATCAGTAAAATTTGCGAGTTGTGAGTTTTAACTTTTACAATAATGTGCAAACACTTCTAATAAGAGCATACATGATCATTAAAAATATTATGATGGCTTTCATTTGATTGAAATAAAGTAAAAGTTGATGATTTAGATGGGAAATTGATTAATAATTATATGGCTCATCTAGTCTAGAATACATTGCCATAGTTATTGCCTCATGATTAATTCTTACTTGAAATACAGTGTAGTGACTGACTAGCTTAAGACAACTATATCTTCTAAATACAAACTTTAATGTCAGCAAATTTAACAAATATAACAGCAGAAATGCTGATATGTTTCAGGACACAGATTTTTTTTTTCCTCCACTAAGTTTGAGGCTTCTGTAAGAGGCATCCTGAGATATTGGTAGGGGGGACAATAGCTAAAGAACAAACAGAGCAAGGACCAGCCGAGCCTCAGGGCTTACCTACGGAGAATTCACGCCACAAAATATGGAAGGATGTCATAAATTTGGAGATGATTAGTTGACTTCATTTAAGATCACATGCAAAAAAACCCCCGAAAATGTTTTGAAATGAATTTTTTTTTTTACATAAAACAAAATGTCCCCATTTAAATGTATATTTTAATGAGTAACCACAACCAAACTATAGAATGTTTGCATCACCTAAAAATGTTCCCCATATCCCTTCCCAGTCAATATGACCCTTTATAGTCAACCTCAGGAATTTACTGATCTGTTTTCTTTACTATAAATTGAACATTTTCTAGAGTTTCATATCAAAGCAATCATAGGATATATCCTTAATGTCTGAATACAGGTCCTAGGAAGTTTTGTTTACACATCTTTGTGCTATCTTCATTTGTCTTGGGTAAATACTTAGTATAGAAATTGCCAGGTTTTATTATATATGTATTTTGTTATTTAACAAATTGCTGAAAATGTTTTGCAAAGTGGTTGTAGAATTTATATCCCCTTAGCAAGTGATGAGAGTTCCAGTTCCTCTCCGACACCACCAGTAGTTGGCATAGTCAATCTTTACAATGATAGTTATTTTAATGAATATGTGTCAGTATTTAACTGTGGATTTAATTTGCATTTCCCTGATAACAAATGAGTTGAGTATTTTCATGTACATTTTGTCCACTCATGTAACTTTTTTTTGTGAGTTTTCTATTTAAATCTCTTGCCTATTTTGTATTGAGTTATTTACTTATTTTTGAATTGTAACAGTATTTTTAAAATATTCATCACATAAATTTAAAGTTTGATACATATATTGTGACTATCTTCTCCTAGTCCATGGCTTGCTTTTTCATTATCTCTATAGACTCTTGAAGTGTTTAAGTTTGTAATTTTGATGAAGTTCAATTTTTCAAATCTTTTCATGTTGATGCTTTTTATGTCTTAAGAAATTTTTGCCTATCCCAAATATTTGTAGATTTTCTCCTATACTTTATTCTAAGGTTTTATTTTAGTTTAGTTTTAGCATTTATATTTCAATATGTGACTCATTTCGAGTCCGTCTTTATATATGATGTGGAATATGGGTCAAAGTTTACTTTTTTCTGTATAAATATATAATTTTTTTCCAGGACCATTAATTGAAAAGACTCTTTTTCCTTAGTGAAATACTTTGGTAACTTTTGAAAAATAATTGACCATAAATATGTGGGTGTATCTCTGGATTCTGTGTTCTGCTCCACTCATCTATAGCTGTAGCCTGACATCAATACTATACTTTTTTGACTACAGTTATCACTTTATAAAGCTAATTTTATAAGTCTCCAAAGCACGTAGTCTAAGTCCTTCTACAGTATTCATATTTTCAAAATTGTTTTGCCTACACATGTATATCTATATCAATTGTAGAATCATCTTGTTAAATTCTACAGTAAGAGTCTGTGGAAACTTTGTTGGAATTGCAATGAATTTATCGACCATTTGGGGATAATTGTCAGTTTATGATGAATGAACGTAGTAAAGCTTTCCATTTATTTAGTTCTCTAATTTCTCTCAGCAGTGCTTTGTAATTTGCAGAGTATTTTGTGAATTAATACTTACTTACTTTGTATTTTTGAACGCTCTTGTAAAGTGTTGTTGAAAATTTTCAATTTCCAATTGTTGCTTACTAGTATATAGAACCACAATCAAATTTGTATTGACCTTGTATTATACAACCTTGCCAAACTGACTAGTCTAGTAGATTTTTTTGTAGCTTGCTTGCTTTGTTTATTTATTCATATATTTTTTAATGGACATGTTACTGTGGTCTACATATAAAGATGATTTTAATAATTTTCTGATTTGTAAGACTTTTATTTATTTTTCTTACCTTACTGCAGTGGTTTGGGTCTCTAACACAATGTTTAGCTGAAGTAATGAAAGTGGACATTCTTGTCATGTTGCGGATCTTAGAGAAATAGCATTCAGTCTTAAGTGTGATGTTAACAGTGTATTTTTTCTAGATTACCATTCGCAGGTTGAGGAAATTCCCTTTTATTCTTAACGTGCTAAGTATTTTTATCATGAATAAATATCCAGTTTTTGAAAGTATGTTTTTTTATCTTATGAAATATAATGTATTATTTTTCTATATACTGATAATATGGCAAAATAAATTATTTGATTTTTGAATATTAATCCAACATACCATACCAAAATAAACTTTCTCATGGTTTTCCTTCTTATATATTTATGGATTAGGTTTACTAGTGTTTTAATAAAGATTTATGCATCCATGACCATAAAAATATTGGTCTTTAGTATTTTTCTTATATAACTGGGTCTGGTTTTGCTATCAGGGTATTGCGGGCCTCATATAACGAGCTGACTCTTTCTCTCTTTTCTGTAAGAGTTGTGTAAATAGATGAGGAAACAAATAAACAAAGATATTAAAATAATGTTTCCAAGATTATGCAGCTAATGAGGAAGTGTCATAAAGTCAGATCATAAAACGGGATCATAAAACCAGGCAGTCTGGCTCTAGAACCTATATGCTAAATCTTACTCTACACCTAAACTTAAGAGAGATCGAAACCAATTCCATGGGAGTTTAGAAGAGAGACATGTTGGCTTCTGTACTGACCTCAGGAACAAAGGTTCCCCCTTGCCAGACATAATTATAAAGAACTAGAGGCAGGGAAATCATCCATTTGTCATTTTACTGCCATGCAACTTAGGAGTTGAAGAGAAACTTAGTCGTTATCTTGTGAAAGTCACTCTTTCAAATTAAGAACATGGGACATACTCATAGTAATGATAATTGATTCTAAAAAGGTCATACAGCTACCGTGTTTCCCCGATAATAAGATCTAACCAGAAAATAAGCTGTATCATGATTTTTCAGGGTGCTCGTAATATAAAATAAGCCCTAATGCGTCTTTTGAAGCAAAAATTAATATAAAACCCGGTCTTATTTTGGGGGAAATACAGTAAGGCTTATTTTATATTACAAGCATCCTGATAAATCATGCTAGGGCTCATTATCCAGTTAGGTCTTATTTTCAGGGAAACATGATAGTTAGAGGGAAGTCTGGGAATAGAACGTAGGTTTCCTGACTTCTGGTTCAGATCTCTTTCTACAAACCTCCTATTTCGCAACATCCTATAAAGATTAATCTATTATGTGCTATTTGCATGAGTATCAAGTCTTTTCAAAAGGGGTTTTCATCATTTTGAGGGTGGGGGCTACAACATATAAAGTTCTACGAGTAAAGATAAATGATACCTATCAGAACACTAAGAATATTACCTTGTACCATATGTGTTTTTATTTTTCTTTTAAACTAACAGGTATGGTGCACTTAGTTAAATTAATGAATGTAATAAATTTTCAATAATATTTTAATAAGTACATAGTACGAGCTACAGTCTATCCCAGGTAATAGAAATACAAAGATGAATTGTGAAAAGATAAACACAGAGTTACTTAAACATACTATGCTATCTCGTTATTTGATGCCTTTGCTCAGAATGGCTTCCCACATGATATCCATACTCATTTCAATTGTTTTCTTCTCTGAGAAGTATAGTTGAATGGAATTTTAAATGACACTCTTTTAATTTTCCATCTGCCTTGTCCCTACCTCTGTTACAGCACTTAGCACCAGTATTACATCCTGCTGTGTAAAAGCTTGTCATTCCTATGGAAGATTGGGAGGGAATATTTTCTTATTCAACTTTGTATCCTCACCCATGCACAGCCCAACCAAACACCAACACGATAATTGATATATAGTAGGCACTGAATAAACAAATCAATGTTGAATAAACAGTAATATGTTTTCACCTTAATAGATACATATTTAATACCTAATAATTAAATTAGGGGAAGTGTTTTCCAATGTCCACATTAATTAGATCAATAACGTAATAACTAAACACTGACTATGTATTCACTTGGTTCTTGTTTCTTCTCCTTCCATTTTCAGATATCAATAAATTGTAATACTAACATAGATTAAATTAATGAAGCAGGTTTTACCTTAATTTGAGGTTGAAACATTTCCAACATTCATTTCTGAGTGGATCATTGAGTGAAATCTATCATTTGGATAATGTAACACAAATTATTGAATGCCCTCATGTTTGCTGAGCTGGGATTTCAGTGGTGTGCAGATGAACCAGAATAGAGATACCAAGAAAGCAGAGTAAGTGGAAAACCTGAGAGAGTATTTAAAAGAAGAAATAGTAGAACTGATTGCAAAGAAACATATTAGATGAACATAGTATAACGTATTAGATGAAGCAAAGAAACAAAAGAGACAAGAAAAAGTCTACTGTGTAACCTCAGCAGTCAAAGGAATGATAGTTTTTCAAAGGTACATTGAAAAATAGGGAAAAGATCAATATCCTAGGAGAGAAGAGGGGTTTATGTACGGACATGCTTATTTTGAAATAGGAGCAGATCATTCATATGGCAACAGCACATGGACCTTGTGAATATAAAATTGAATGGTCAATGAGAGGGCAGGGATGTAAATGTGATGCTGTCATTAATATTTAAGTGCAGATTAAACTACCCAAAGAAATCTGATGTTTGTGATTCCCCAAAGGAATAGCTCTACTAACTACACTCATTTGGTCCCACTCACAGATTCATGCATTAAAGTAGGTACATTGTCTTCTATGGGTTCATATGAATAAATAAAAGGATCACTAGATATAAAAGGAAACTTCTAACCTGAAAAGAGAGAACGACCACTAACAACAACAAGAAAAGAAAAAAAGAAAGAGACTGTTTGGGGAGGGGAAGATCTATTATCATCATTAGCCTCAAAGAGGTAAAAAAAAATGTACAATTGTAACCATGAAACGAGAACAAGATTGTTCATGTATATAAACAGCTGCATTCCAGAACATGAAATAGCTCTTGGAAATTCAAAATCTGTTAGCAATTCCTAATTGAAATGTGGAAAATAAAGTTGAAAAAGTTTTCCTGAAAAGAACAAAAATACCTTGATGTAGAAAATAAGAACTTATTCAAAAAATTAAAGGCCAGTCCATGAAATCTAATAAACAAATCAAGGGACACAGAAGAGTACAAAAAACAGAGGAGGAAATAGTCAATGAAATGTTTCTTTAAAAAGTCTTATAACCAAAGGACATGAGTTTCCAACCAGAAAGATTGTGCCAACTCACTGTGTAACGAAACAGATGAAGCAAACTCAGAAGGGCACATCATAACAAGATTTGGAAAAAAAAAAAAAAAAAAAAAAACAGGGAATGATGAAAGAAATCATACACGTTTCCAGAGAGAAAGAAGAAAATTCCCAACACATACACACACAGTCTCAATGAAGCTTGACTTCAGACTTCTCAACAGCAACACTAGAATTTAGAAGGCAAGAAAGGAAATATCCTTAAAATTCAGAAGGATAAATTTTCCCAACTAGAATTCTACTTCAGTCGTGTGTGAGGGTAAGGTATGTGAAGGTAGATGAAGGAAGTGTTGCAAACCCAAGATCTCAAAAATATCACTTTTGACATTACTATTCTAAAAAAGGCTGTTGGGAAAGATGCTTCAGCCAAATCAGAGAGCAAGCACAAGAACTAACACAAGAACCTGGGATACAGGATCTAGGAGACCCAAATCGAAAGTAGGCAAGAAGAATACTTGAAATGTTGGTAAAAGGAGATCCCCAAGTATCACTGCACCAGGAGCAGATGACACACAGGTTTGGGGCAGGTCAGCAGGCTCAGAGGAAGCTGCCCCACGAAGATAAAATTTAGGAAATTCATATGCTTCTGAATGTCTGGATAGGATATTTTTAAATTAGCAAAGGTTTTGAGTTAAAATACTCTAATTGCATAGAAAACTAAGCAAAAGTGCTAGCTTTTAACTCCAGGGCAAATGAAGACCTGTTCAAAAAAATAAAGTAAAAAGTAATTTTAGAACTCACTATGAATAGGTTTACTTAATAGCAATAATGTCACTATTGAGTATCGATTTAAACTCAGAATATAACTATGTTAGACACATGAGAAGATGGAAAGGATGCTTGTGTGCTGCTACTGGGTAAATAAAAAAGAAACGATCCCATCATCTTTCCTAGTAAGATGTCAATAGACAATACCTGGTATGGGCTGAAATGTGTCCTCCCAAAATTCTTATGTTGAAGTCCAAATCCTCAACACCTCAGAATGTGATTATATTTGGAGACGGGGCCTTCTGAGAGGTAATTAAGGTAAAAGGAAGTCATATGGGTGGGCCCTAATCCAGTACGACCGATGGCCTTATAAGAAAATAGATGAGGGCTCCGACTGAGAGGTGACCATGGGAGGACACAGTGAGGAGATGGTCACATGCAAGCCCAGGAGAGAATCCCCAGAAGAAACCAAACCAACCAACACCTTGATCTTGGACTTGCATCCTCCAGAACTGGGAGAAAATAAATTTCTGTTGTTTAAGGTACCTGGTCTGGGACATTTTGTTATGGCAGCCCTAGCAAACTAATAAATACATGAAACTTGACAATCAAGAAATCAAAATACAAGAACATTATGTAGAGCAAAGAAGATAAGTTCTAAAAGAGGGACGATTGAGGAGAAGGGAGGTGGGAGCTATTATTTTTCATAGAACACTGTATGACTGCTTTACTAAATAGAAACATAAATAATACTGACAGCAATTAAAACAAAACCTTAAACATACAGACTTGTTTTTCCACTGCTTAAATAAATGTAACATTAAAGGAAACACTTTTTTTTTTTTTTTCTGACTTTATTCTTGGAAATCTAGGAAGGTTTGCACTGGGGCTTTGAATTGGTGAACTCCGAGAAAACTAAATTCCACTCTGGATATCATATCACATTGTATTAGATGACAACATCATAACAAACTAGCTGAACTTTCTAAAAATACATACAAATTAACCAAAGATCTACCCAAATATAAACTGTTATTATAATTATTATCATTATATTTTTATGTTCAAGTTTTAGGAGAAAAACTTCAGTGATTGGGATGTTTTCTTTTTGTCTCTCCAGATACACATTCCATCATTCTCCCCGTCTGTCCTGACAAACTGAATTTTATAGGTTATATCTATTAGCTTCCATACCTTCTGTATCAGACTTGATTTTGAAAATGGGCAAACATTGCGGGAAGTCAGAGAGCAGGAAGAGAGTGAGATCAAGGTATCTAGTCGGCTTTGCCCCTGCTAGGATGCCTTGGGTTGGCTGTGCCTGTCCATTGAAGAGCACTATTCCTCCCAAGGCAATTGATTCACTAGAACTCCTTCCTCTCAGACTCTAGTAACTAGTCTTTCTCCTCCTCCACTTACCTCTAGGTCAATGCTAACTCCAGGTTTACTGCACTATGCTTGGATCCCACTCTTTGTATATCACCCCACTATGAACAAACAGTCCTTGAAGTATATCCTATTTTGAGTGTGCGAATGAATTTCTGTTGGGAATTCGACTGGTATGGTACAATTTCATCAAATGTATCAGACATTAAACAACTACTTTCTGGCGTTCTAATTTTATGGTTTCTTTTAGTATGGGTAGTAATTTCAAAGCTGTTTTGAACTTCAATGTTGTTAGTCAAGTAACAAACAGTATTTATTAATATATCAATATTTGTCAGCTCTGCAGATGAGCAAAGAAACTGCAATAATTAGCTACATGTAAGAGGCGAGGTGAAACAGGAAATGATTGGGGCTTTGATATAGCTACTACAAAGTATCATTGAAAAAAAGGAGGATGCATGTAAGTATCACGCATTACGTCCACTGTTCTATTTATTTATTCCAATTGTTCTAAAGTCAAGGGAGTTGATTTGTCTTTTATGCAGCTGCATCACTTGGGTAGAACACAGAAAGAAAAGTATAAACTAAAGTAGCTAAATAATAAATCGCCTGGTTTAAGTCCTTACTTCTTATACATTATGAAGGAAATTTAACTTCTTTTAAATTGAGAAGGAGTATGACAAATATTAATTTTCATTCGTTGGTCAACTACATAGAAGAAGAAGGAGAAATGAGATTGAAGGCAGTGATATCAGGCTGTGGAAGCAATTTCGGCTCACATTTGACCAGGTGTAATAACGTGTACGTTCTTTGTAAATCCTAATGGACCTTGCTTTTTTCTTCAAGGGAAGTTTATTCCCTGGAGAACAACTTTGCTACCATTTATTTAGGAGAAATGTTATTTACTGCAATTCACTTAGGTATTATAGAAATATGATCAACAAAGAAATACCATTTCCAAAAATGCCTTTAAAATTTTTAAAATCAGGTACAAGAGATCTTGGTTCAGGCTTTCCATCACTTAACTTGAGGGGGTTTTTTTGTTGGTTTTTTTGGGTTGTTTTTTTTTTTTTTTGCATTCTTTCTTGCTTACTCTTCCTTATTTTTTTGTCCTAATATAGCTCCAATTTTCAGATTACACAATTGTAAAATTGTTTAAAAAATATGGAAAAGTATAAGAAATAAAATGTACACTAAATTTTATGACATTATGGTTAATATCCAGCGTTATGTAGCTATATGATGGATAGCTCATCAGATTAGATATCAAATATCCTGTATTCTAGGCTAGATGCTATTACTTACTAACTATAACCTAGGTAAGACAATCAACAAAAAAACATAGAATTTAAAATGGTCACATGCTTATGCACCATGTGACCATACCATATTTTGTATAACTAATTCCCTAATGATGGATATTTAGGGTGATTCCAGTTTGTCAATATTAAAACAAATGTGAAGTTTGTGGTATATAAATGAGGCCTAAAAGTGCAATCTTGGTCACCTATCCTGAGAGACTATTTATTTCTGCTGTTCTTCTTCGTGTTTGTTCAGTCCCTTGATCTAGGTGCAAATATGGAGAGGCCGTGATTCACAGTGGAAAGAAAAATGGTAAGTCCAAGACATCAAAGTTGAAATTATCACTCATCAGTTTATGTGTTTCAACATTGGCAATTTACTTAATTTTTCTTAAAATAATGATGTAAGCATTTGATGAAATTATATATAGGTTTGTTTTTTTGTTTAGTTTTGTTTTTCATTCCTCCTCCAACACATTCCTGGACATATATATTCTACCCCTTGAGGACACAGCATATCAAGGGCTACTGGGAGGTGTGATATCTGATAAGACCAGGGGTTCAGGGGTCATGTGCCTCCCACTGTCCCCTTTGCTGTATAGTCCAAGGCAATAGCACGCTGGGTTTGTCACTGGATTTAATGCTTTTAAAGTTTTTAAACAGTGGTGCAAAAAAGACAAAGCTATACCCTACGTATGTAGTATTCTTTCTGTTTCAAATTAACTATGAGCTTTTTCAGGATGGAAGGAGTCAAACACTCAATGGGCCACCGTGTGGTTGATTCGGTTCCTTTAGGTAAGATGCCAACCAGTACTAGTGGTGGCTGGCAGGTCGGACGCTTAGCAATAGCAGCAGCTAAATTCGCTTTGTTGAGTGGAAAGTTACACAGTTGGTCCCATGTACATTCTCCATCCTTCCCACCATGAGTCTTTCATGAATCTATCATGACTGCTATGGGGTAGAGGACGGCAGAGGCTGGATGATCATGGCAGATTACTGCTCAAGTAACTCTGTCTTCCTGGTTGTTTAGGGCCCCTTCTGTAGTGGATGCTCTTTGGTGGGGGTTAATAAGAAACACAAAGTACCTCATCCCTTGTGCCCACTTCACTAATGCTATTGACGTGACTCTTCCCTGTACCACATTACCCTTGACCTTCAGATGTTTCTCTTTTCAGGCCTTGAGCAGTCAGCCACACCACTTGCCAAAGCATGTGTCCTTAAATATTCTTACCTCGGGCAACTTCACTGTCTACATGAAGGGATGACTAAGCATACCACGTAAAGCTTTGCTCATTGAGAAAATATCCCTTACTGCTGTCTTCAGTGGGACATTTTAGCCTACATTTACACATGGAGCCAGCCTGTCTCTGAACAAAGCTGGCTTTTTCCTCCTCTGGCGATATGAGACTGCATTTCACCCCATGTGGCCAGAGATGAAAGTTGGAGATATCAATGCAACAGTGTAAATGCCACGGGCACCTGGGACACACACTTTTGATGTGGTGCTGCAGGATTCTTCCTTCTACAAACCCGCATCTCCTTCTGTCTGTGGGATCAGGGTCTGCAAATAGGCTCAGCTCCATAAACTTCTCAAAGGATCATGACTTTGACACAGTGGCTTTGGTTTCCTGATAATTTTCTCCCTCTCCCTTTTTCTCCCTCTTTCTCCTTTTTTCCCCTCCTCTCCCTCTCCCTCTCTCTCTCCTCCTCTCCCACTGACTGTACAAATTGAACAATGACCTTATTGGCTGTTCAGTGTCTTGACCCTAGAGACTCTGTGTTCTATTAATAGTATACATACCTCCTTTCAATCAGGCTTTCTTGGCTTTCACACCAGTCTTTTTTCTCATTAGGATAATTTTAGCTTTACTTGCTTCTGATGGTCAAATACCTCCACCTGGCCCCTCTGATGGGGGTTGCGGGAGGGAGACGTGTGTGCACTCTCCATTGCTCTTGGTGAGCTTAATTCTAGAACCGAATCTGTTACCATTAGCCCTGTGACGGGACAGCAGCCACTGAGGTTTGCAGTGATGCTAGTGTTCTCCCCATGAGCATACCCTTTACCATTTTGGTAGTAAATGAGGTGCCCTGTAGGTAGCTAGCGGATTTTTAGCCTTTCACAGTATATCCAGTCTACTTCTCTGAGCTTTTTGATCCTTTCTTTCAGAGTTTGCCACAGGCATTTTTATTTCATGTAGTGCGGACCATTACTCTATCCATACTTCTAAAAGTAGTATGTTAATAGTGTTTCCTGAGACGCTTGCCAGAGTGTCACATCCTGTATGGTAGGAGAACACTCAGAACTCTGGGCATATTGTGACTTGGCTTTAGTAATGCGTGGTTAGCGATGAAGGAAGGTGTAGGATGATCCGAAAGCATACCCATGTTGTCTTGAAAGGCAGAGGCTACCACTATAGCTTTAAGCAAGAAGGTGCCTCTATTCTGTAACAGTAAGGAGTAGGTCACTTCTGCAGGTTCAGAGAGAGTTCAGTGGAATCTGGAGTCTCAAGGCTTTTGAGTGCAGTGAAACAGATGTCCTCAAGCCTGGTCTCAATACCTCCCTCTTTCCCAGCTCTGCTTGGCACAGCAAATGTGGGGCACGTAGAGGGGACTAAGAATTAACCTTCCCTGAACTTTGCTACTCATATAATTAGGTCCTGGTCCAACTCATTAGATTTCTCGTCCCTGGAACTCCACTATTTTTTATAATTAAGTCATGAACTTCTTCCTTAGGTTTTTCTGCCCTCTGGCTATAGGAGATAAGTCTTTTTATGCTGCCAAAGAGGACTTCTGCCTTGCACAATTACTTTATTCAGTGATCAATCACCTTCTACTTTTTAATGTCTTCCTCCAGTACATAAATGGCACCTAGTAAGAAATATCAAGAGATAATTATTCTTATAATTTGCACTTCCAAGGAACTTAAAAAAAAAAAAAAAGACCAAATACTATACCTGCCAATACACCTCTATCTTATCTCAAAGTTTAGATGTTAACTAGTTAGTTAACAGTTGCAAACTTAACAGTTGCATGCAACACTCTGCAACCAATAGGGTCTTATTTTGCACCTGGGTGTCAGGTGGTCCTGTTCCAAAATCCTGCTTTAGAGTCTGCTTCCTTGGACTACCCCTGGTACCAACAGTTTTAAGGTGGTTTGCCTGGGAAATCGATTATGAAGCAGAGATTTTTATGCTGAAAATTTATAACAGACTGCGCTCAGGGACAACATCTGTGAAGAGTGTCAGAAGCAAGATTGAATAGAGGGAAGAACTGAACTGTGACGTGGTTACACCAAAGGTTTTACTCGGTCATAGGGGAGCTCTAGAGATGGGACAATGCTTAGAATTGCTCCAACTTGGGGCACCAGGTGTTTACATCCCAATATCAACCAGTCATTGGATGCATGCTGACCTCCAGTAGGCAGATATGACCTTGAACAAGATATTGTTTTTAGCTGAGGACAATTCCCACAGAGTGAATCAACTAAAAACCATCAGGATCAAACACTCCTCCCAGCAGCTGGGGGGAAGGTGTGCCTAAGTATAGAGAGGAATCTAGGTGGCAAACACCACCACTCAGTAAATATACATACATTTTAAGCAAAATAGCACAGAATCTGTTTCATATACTTTGTCAAATATTTCTAGTACGTATTGCTAATGATACCATACAGTATCACCAACATGTGAATGCACCATTATATGTAAATTTGTACATGTACGGATCTATCCATCATAAATTAGATGGGTCTTACATGTTTAAACAGCCTGGAAATATACATATAATTAAGACAAATTGTACTTTTAAATCACTAGTGTTATTTTATAAAAATTTGATTATGGTTCTAGTTTTTATTATAATAAAAAATTGATATTGAAAATGAAAAAAGGAAAGAAAAACCTTAACAAAGAGAAGCTACGTTATTTGTAGTTTTCAGTACTAGAAGAAAAAAAAAGGATAGAAATAATTCATGGTAGCCAAAGGGTTTATACGGAATAGAATTGTACAAAACTTTGGAGAAACGGGAGAAAAAGATGTAAAGAAGAAACATTAATAAATAAAGACTGGTAATTTAATGATGATTCTGAAGGATCTGAGCCATGAGCTCATTTTTAAAAATTCATACTGGAAAGAAATAAAGGAACAGAAAGCTTTGGATTATTTAGCAATAATCAGGCAGACCTTGGAAAAGTAGGTATTAAATGAAAAGAAAATATGGTGAATACCTTTTACAGAAGAAATGAGTGTTAACTTAAAATATTAATAGCAGGTCTTAGATCTCTCTCTCTCCCGCTCTCTCTCTGTTTCTTAAATAATTTGTGAATTGATAACCTCTACGTCTCATCTCTTCATTATTTGGCTCTTGATTTTAATCCTTAGGCTGTTTCTTTTCAAAAGACATTTATACTCCTCCAAGCTGGAGGATACACGGTTCTCCCCAAATGACTTCTTTTCCTGGTAAGCAGCCCAGTAGCTGACTCTCCCAATACAAAAATGTCGGAGATGTTCTCTCTCTCTGATGACCTGTGTTTGTCCAGCCCTGGCACTGCCTTCAAGCACCAGTTACAGACAAATATGACACCAAGCTCTCTAGAACTATAACATGATATATATATAAATAAAATAATCTCAATCTAATAATTTTCTTTCTATTAATCTTACCTGTTTGCAAGAATGCTACATTTTATAAAGTAAATACCATTTCAGTAAGTGAGTGTTCAGCCTATTTTCCACCTGGATTTAAAATTAAAATACAACAAAACCTTGCCTGAGGAAAAGGTGAAACAGTCATACTGTCCTCAGCGAATATTCTCAGGTTCACAGAATAAATTCTTTCAGCTCTCGCTCACCTTCCTGTTTAAGGTGACCACTGCGAGCTTTAACATATATGGCCATTACCAATGTGGAATCTCAATGAGATGTTTTCCTATAAGATTTATTTTTAAACTATTTTAAATCTATTTTTATTATAAAATGTGATGGGAACAATTTTTTAAATTTATGACCATTCACATTTACTCAATCTCACCCACCCAAGAAGTGCCCCCCAAACAGTTTTCCATTATCAGAGTGGCTCCTCGGTCATTTTTATACACATCATAATAAGAAGGAACAGCAAACCTTATGAAGCCAAAAACGCCAATAAAATTTACACTGGGAAGAACAGAGAACCTCTGAAAAGAACAGAGTGTCTGGTAAATGTTAGCTACAGGGCAAGTGAAGGTGTTCAGGGCTGACTTGTGTCCCCCCTTAATCCAGATGTTGAAGTCGTAACCCCTAGTACCTCAGGATGTGACCATATTTGTAGATAGGGCCTTTCAGGAAGTAATTGAGTTAAATAAAATAAGACCATTTGGATGGTCCCTGTCCCCATATGAGTGGTGTCCTTATATGAAAAGGAGATTAGGACACAGACACCACAGAGGGAAGCCCAAGTGAAGAAGCGCAGATGACAGCCATTCACTCGCCAGAAAGAGAAGCCTCGGAAGAAACCAACCCTGCCAACACCTTCACTGACATTATGTTTCCTGCCTCCACAACTGTGAGAAGATACATTTCTGTTTTTTAAGCTACCCAGTATGTGGTACTTTGTATAGATGACTCTAGCAAATGAACATAAAAGGAAAAATTCAAGCTGGCCTAAAGAAGGTTGTGTTCTGGGGCAGCTTGGGGTAGCCGGGAAGGAGGAAGGACTGAAACTTCAGCGACAACTGCTTTGTGGTTGACAGATAGGAAGGGGTGTAAAAATGAAGATGGTGAAGCAGTTTAACATGTATTAGTTATATAATCTCTATTGGCCTTTCTTTTTCTCTCTCTCTTTCAATCTTTCTTTGAGAGAGGCTGCAGCAAAAAGTTACTATTAAATTATTTTAAATTATTTTGGTATATCAAACAAATATTATTTGAATTGGTACACAGATTTAAAAAGACACCCATTGCTTGCGTTTATACTCTTATGTATTATTAATGCTTATTAGCTATACATAGAAGGCACTATGTATCACAAGCCTTAAATCCTTCTAATTGCCATAAAGGAATGTTCCTAGGTCAACAGATGTGAAATAACTTATCCAAGTTCACCCAAAAATTAAATTCCAGAGCTGGAATTTAATCTAGAATAATGTGATTGTAACAGTCAAGTTCCTTCTAGTTTTTCAAAACTGCCTTTGGAAGCAGTTGGTGGTTGTAGACTATTGTTGCCTTGACAAGATCCCCTTCACTGTTCTAAGATTACCAACTCCAAGTTTCTCAGTGTTGGCTGCTACAATGTTTCCTTAGAATCGCCCTCCTGTGTGGAGGACACTTTGTTTCAGGGTAAGATGGCTCAGAAGACATTGCTGTGCTAGAACTCCCCATGTAGTTAGACTGAGGCTAGGCTTTACCTGCAGGCACATGTTTGTAGGCATCTTCCCCTCACCTACGTTTTTCACTCCCTAATGTTTCATCTGAGAATAGTACAGTGGTCCCCTCCTTATCCATGGTTTCACTTTCTGCTGTTTCAGTTACCCACTGTCAACTGCAGTCTGAAAGTATTAAGTGGAAAATTCCAGAAATGAACAATTCATACGGTTTCAATTGTGCACCTTTCTGAATAGTGGGATCAAACCTTGCGCAGTTTCCCTCCATCCAGCCTAAGACGTAAATCATCCCTTTGTCTTCAGTCTCCACGCTGTAGGTCCTCCCCACCTATTAGTCACTTAGTAGCTAAGTTATCAGATCAACTGTGGCAGGATGGCAGTACCTGTTTTCAAGTAACCCTTATTTTACTTCATAATGTCTCATTCATCTCACTTCATCTCATCATATAGGTTTTTATCATCTCACATCATCACAGGAAGAAGATGAGTGCAGTACAACACATTTTGAGAGAGACCGCATACACGTAACTTTTATTGCAGTATATTGTTATAATTGTTCTATTTTATTATTAGTTATTATTGTTAATCTCTTACTGTGCCTAATTCTTAAACTATATCATAGGTAAGTATGTGTAGGAAAAAACAGTATATTTAAGGTTTGGTACTATCCATGGTTTCAGGCATCCACTAGGGGTCCTGAATGTATTCCCTGAAGGTAAAAGGCGGCGGGGCTAGTGTACTTTAACAAGTCACTGGCTCAATAGTCATCCAGGGGCCAAGCTTCTAGAGAATCTGATCTAAGACAAGGTTGTAGTAATTACCTAAATATTAACATGATTCAACCTCACTATAGGTAATTATAATGATACGAAGAAAAAAAAAATAAAACCTAGCAGCTTTTTGACATGTAGTTAAATATGCATTACATCACAGAGAAATGGTAGTTGAAAAGACATATTCTGGAAAAATGCTTATTGGCATCTAGAATACTGTGAAGATAATTAAAAGTATTATTTTAGCATAGACCTGTGCAGTTTTTGCCAAAGTACTTTGCCTAGTACATAAATTTCACAGGTTTTTACATGTCAGGACTATTTTTAACTGCAGGTAATAGAATGTCAGTTCAAATTGGTTTATTTCAAGAGAAAATCTATTGTCCTTGGTGACTGTGGGACTCAAGAGTGAAAGTTTACTTCAGACATAGTTGGCCCTAGGGGTTTCAATTACTCTCTTCATTCTTTGAATGTATTTGACTTTATTCTGCACACATATAAAGATACTTCTACAAAGGTGACTTTCACAAAGCCCAGGAAATATTCTAATTGGCCTTGCCTAGGACACTCACTAGTTTTGAAATAATTACTGTGCTAGGGTGTGTGCTACTTTCATTCAACAACCTAGGTAGTGCATCACCACTGCAATGGGAAGAGGCAGATATATATGTGGTTGTACACAGCAGGAAGAACTTCCCAGGGAAGCCACAGAAAAGGGCACATGAATGTATGGTAGGCAGACTAAAAAAAATACTTTTACGATAGTCTGCTAGTGATGTCATAGCAGAACATGAAAAACAGAGAGGTCAAATGTCTGAAAAATGTGGATTCATTGAATTAGAGTGCATTTGTTCATGTAAGACTATTCAGTTCCTTAAAATGCTGATGGAAACTTTGAATTTCTAAGATTATTTTCCTAAACTTAATTGACCTTGAGACCCAGGTGTTATGATGTATTTTATGGATCCAGACAGACTTCGGTTCAAAAATAGATGTGTTTACTTATGAGCTATATAATTTGGAAAATTAAATTCTTAATCAAAATCTCTGGGCCTCAGTTTCTTCCGTTGTAAAGTTGGAATAATTAAATATATTTAGCATGTTTCTTACGAGGATTAGAGAAAATGTATTATAAATGCTTGGCTCTATAAAAGTAGTTTGTATTGGACCAGGTAGTATCAGATTGGAGAACCTTTAACGACTCCCAAAAGTATTAAATCATTTTCTTAACATGAGATTAAAATACTTTTTTTAAAACAAGTTGATGGGAGGTGGATATGGTGTTTATGAAGATTAATTTATAAGTTGGGTATAGGTTCACTGTATTTGGGGTAACAAGAAAGAAAGGAGCCAGAAATATGGAGGCATCTTGAGAGGTTATTGTAATAAATTGTGAGTTGATGGGTAGCGCAGTCAAGGGACCATAAGGCAGTAAAGTACAACTATTAAGAACAAACCATAAAAATGATTAGAAGACTTTCAGAATGGCCCAATTCAGCAGTTTACCATGAGAAATTTATTTTTCAAATAGTCTATTTAACTGAATAACGATGGGTGTTAAAAGAGGTCTTCTTTTCCCCAGGTTAATAAAATAATATACTGGGAAATACAGTAAAATTAAGAAGTTTAATCATCATCAGTAAAATCTTCCTTTATATACAATTACTCATTTTGTACAGTTCACATTTCTGCTAATAGAGTGTGATGTAAAATAGGGATTTCACTTCATATGGTGATCATTTAAGAATAGTTCTATTTTAGAGTATGTACTTAGATAAAAGGCCAAATGCAGTAATGATCATATTTGAGACAATATTGTAAAAATTAAATAGTCTATTTTCAAATATTTTAGCAAAGTAATAACCGTATGAAAACTAAACATTCCTGAAATAGGGAAATGCATATCTATGATTGAATATCAGTAGAAGTTAAGAAAACAGAAATTGAATTTAATATCTGAAAAATATTGTCATTGATTTATTTAATAGGCTTCACAGAGACATCATTTTACCTGCATTTGGATCATTTGTATTTGTTATAAAAATACACTAGAAGTAAATTAAGAAAATTCTTATACTTATTGATGGTTTTATGACTTACTATAAAATATAATGGTAATTAAGTAATTTTGGTAAGCTCATTAATAAAGAAGGATAAAAAGAAAAAAAAAACACCTTTGAATTACAGAACACAGCTGTTTCCTCTTACAGTTTTTTAGATTACTGCTCTCTTAGGTAAGATACTGTTGGTTGCGAACGAGAGGAAAAACAAAAGCTTCGGGTAACTTAAGCAATACAAAAGAATGTCAAGGAATCAAAGGAGACATTGAAAAACAAAGGTTTCAGAATGGGCTGGACCCTGGGTAGTTGTATAGTTTGTGAGGCTATGCTAAGATGTGACTCAGCTTTCAGCTTTAATGTGTTCTATCTCTCTGTGTTTTTGATATGTGGAAGGTAATGAAATTGGTCCAACTTGGATTAGATGTCAACCTTAATTCAATCAGCTGTGGCAGAGTCAGGGTCCTGTCAGAGAGGGACCCATCAGCCCTTCTCATGGAAGAGCTACTGTGCAGACCCCCGATGGGTGACTAGGACATTTGCTAAATCTAGTAAATTAAACCAACTACAACTTGATCTTTAAACATGGTTAGCAAGAAGAGTCATACATAAATTTGTGAGCCTTAAAAATATCCTAATTTTACAATTCGTGTGTTTTTCTAGGTAAACTGGGACTTGCCCTCCTGGTACAGCTAGCAACACGTTAGTTTCACAATCTGAATGACCTGAGTTCTAGGTAAGCTTAAAAGACGAGCTTTTTATCCAGGAATCACTTTGAGCAGTCTCTATTTGGAATGTTTTGTACTGAGAACCTGTTGTTTGTGTGGTTTAGTTATTAGAACTATGTTTTTTGTTTTTGTTTTTAATTTACAAATGTAATCTTAACATCAAATCCCAATTTAAATGACCAATTGAAATGCGGTTGCTTTGACTGAAGTAATGGAAGAGACTACTGACATTCCTACTTGCTTCAATTCTCTACTTTCCCCTTATGGTGACCCCCAAAGTTCTTTTCCAGAGGCCCATAGCACTGCAGAATATAATCTGAAAATCACTAATGTTAAAAAAAAGAAAGAAAAGAGTATAGGATGTCAAATCAAAAGATCAGAGTTTTAGAAAATGCTGACTGGCAGATCCTAACTTGACAGTCTAAATCACTTAAATTCTGCAAATCTTCATTTCTTCAGTTGGAACTTGGAGATAATATTTGTGCCATTTAATTCACAAGGTTGATGTATTAAATCCAGTAAGTTTCCCACAGGAAGCTACGCAATGTTATGCCCTGTTAATACTGTAATTGACATCTATTTTCTCAAGGGATAAGGAAAACATCCAGACTGCTAGTTCCTCTAAGTGCCTCTCCAGGCCCCACTGACCACTTGCTCAATTTCAACAGTTCCTTATCCTTTTAAATCATTATGTTGGCCTCCAAGGACATATTAGTCAGTGACAACCTATTTCCTAATAAAACATCAGCTATTCAATTATTTCAACATCACATAGATTACTCCAAAAGGGCTAATGGTCATTTATCTTCCTCTGTGGTCCTAGAAGAGTAGGAAGAATGAGTATGAGCAGAGACAAAAGCTGCTAAGTCACTAATTTGATGCCATTCTAGGAGCTGTGCAACCCAAATGTGAGTAACAAACTTAGTCTCCCTCTAAGTCTCTTCTGACGATTGTTCATAGAGAGAGAAAAAGAGTCCCCAGAGGAGATGGAGGCTAAGGAGACAAAAGCACGTTCTTGATAATATTTATTCACTTGACAATGATGATAATCCCTGAAATGAGTGAAAGGCAAACACTGCTTAGGTTGAGCATACATTTTCACTCTATTTTGGATGCTGGTACTCTGACAATGTATTTTAAGCTCAAGCATTTGCTTTTACATTTTTTTTTTTTAATTCACATTCAGTTGTGTGAAAGCCACTCTTCTCAAGACTGAAGCTTTTCCATAGTAATGTTATTTGTTTACATTGGAAGCCACTAGGGCCCTGGCACACATGGCAGGAAAGCTTTATTTTTAAAGATATATTGTGTCTGTTAATATAGAGGTCATGGTGTAGATTTTTGCACTTAGAATCAGCATGAAAACGTGGGACTGTTCTTGCAGATCTTGGCTCCACCGGCAAATAAATTAAAATAAACTGGAGGCTTGAAATAGAAATAATCCTCCTTCCAAGTGTTTCAGTTAGAGAATGACATCCTGTTTTCTTCAGAATATCATGGACAATTCTGCATATGAATGAATTTGGGAATAGAAAAGGCCCAGCAAATGCAATACACAAAATGACTTTTAGAATTTCAGGCTTCAGTAATAAAAATAAGTGATGATGTGTTCCGTTGAAAGTGTGAAGGGAAAAAGGAAACCTGAAACTTAGTTACATAAAGTTATAGAATTTTACAACAATTTGTGATAGCATGAGATATAATTTTACCTGTATTTAGATATAGTATATCTTTAGTACAATTTTCCATTTATCTTACATAGAAAAATTTGCTGCAGAAGTCAGACCAGCTTTCTGATTGTAGTCATAAGGGAAAAGGTATATTTCAGGAATGCGTGACCCAAGCATCATTCACCTGGAAATATTTTAATTCAGCTCCCAATTGAGCCTGGAAAGGCTTTAATCAAAGTCCAAAATAACTATTGTCAAAGTTGTAGAAAAACTTAGTTGTCAATGAAACCCCATTACTGATTAAAAAAAAAAAAGCACAGGACATAATACATTAAATTAAAAAAAATGAATTTCAATTCATAATCTTAAATAAATATATCTTCCATTGTGTCACTGTTAAAACTGATGCAGTAGTTGCAGCGATCTTGGCCCACGTATATCGGCCCATGTGCCATTATGTTGGATTTTACTACTATTCCCTATTGAAAAGAAATTGAAAACTTAGCTGAATCTCTGTCTTGAGTCAAGAAAACATTAGGAGGGGTCTTTTATATCTTCTCATTGCCTGCAATTAAAAGATATTTTTCAGACTTAACATCTTTTCGTGAAGTAGTGTGAAAGCTTACACTGGAAATATAGAAATTGTTGTATCAAGATGATAATGATAATAAAAAATAATTACTTGGAAGAAGTTGGAACTATAAAGTCCATGAGTTTATGTGAAATTTGTGTCAAATATTGGCCAGATGCTCATTAAACTTTTCCCTTTTCTTGAACACAGTTAAACTGTTTTCTAGACCTTTTGCTTACAGGTGGAGTCATACGCCTGGTTGACACCAATGAAACGTGAGCAGAAAATGCTGCACGACAATCTCTTTCCCTGGTGACTGGATGTGGATTTGAAGCCACGAGCTAGAGATGGCCAAGCTTCAGTTATACTGGCTGTCCAAATTTCTCCACACATAGAACCTTTTTCTTCTCACTCCTGAAGACCCTGTTATATTAAGTTGGTGCAAAAGTAATTGCTGTTTAAAAGAAAAATAATTGCAACAACTGCAATTACTTTTGCACCAACCTAATATTTTCACGAGTGAACAATAAACCTTTATATTGCTAATCCTCCAAGATTTCAGGGTTGTTTTATTACACAGCTAACATTACTTACTCTGACTAGTACATACTCAAAATAGAAACAGATAACAAAAAGTAATCAAAAGCAATAGTGATACAAAAGCAGGGTGTAAAAAAAAATATGTAGGATGTAGGCAGACACTAGTAAACACTGGGAACTTATGATAATTCCAGGTATTTCAGAAGCAATCACAACTGTTCACTTGATGAGTAATGGCAATATCAGTTAGATGGGGCAGATTATCCTGGGATCTGCCCCAGGGAACAGTTAATCGGTTTGGTTGTGACAAATAGTGAGCAAATTATAAACGAAGTTTAAATATTGTGATTGAAATGTTTCCTTGGAGAAATGTCTCAAAAAAGGAGAACTGATAGGGAAGACCCAAGTCCCCATCTCATCGGAGATGAATTTTCTATATGATATAATTATCAGAAAATACCAATGAGCCATAATTATTTTTAATAGTCCTGGCAGAACAGGTCAACATGTTAAGGCAATGGATTTTGTAATACTGGTAAAACAAAATTTCAAATGGATGGTACATAGTATCTTGACACTCAAACTAGGCTTCACAAAATAAAGCTTTTGCATGATTAAGCAAAAAAAAACCTAATTAAAAGTTAATAAATTTAACAAATATTTGTTTATTTATTGAGCATTCACTAAAGTTCAGATTCTTTTCTCCATGTTTGGGTGCCTACATTCTAAATTTTAATAAGTTTAATTATTAAAGGGAATTTCAGCTTGATGGTGAGTATCTGTTTTGAATCTCCAAAGGGAAATAATCCTAACACTGTATTTTGAGCAAGAATCAATAGGCAACTAAGATCCTTGATTAGTTTGATTTGGTATTCTTTTACCTTCATTTCTAGTAAGACTACTGCAAACCCGTACAAAGTATCAAATTTATATTACTAGAACCAAACAGGATATAAAAATCAATTAAAGCTATAAACAAAGTTATGAACAAAATATTAAGTATAATGAAGACATATACTTCCATGATGGTTATACATAAGTGAAGTAATATGTTAAATATTTTTGTATGAATTGTTTTTGCAATATGTTTTATCTGCTGTTTAGGATGTTTTAAATATTCAAGGACATCCATAATAAAAAAAATTGTATTTGATTTAAGTCATCTCAGGATTTTTAATCAATAAAACCTGTAGATAACACTAACATATTTAAGAAAATTTAGTTTTCAATATTTCATTCATTTGGCCTGAACTCCAGGGAGATCTTTCAATATGACTATAGATTTGCCTTTTTGCAACTCTACCTTCTGAAAAGTACCAAGTTAAAATAAATGTGGAATGTTGATTGGTTCATGCTGTATCAAGCAGGTTGTATCCAGTTATCAAAAGTTAAACCTCTGATTGGTGGGTTTTAGCTGTACTCAATTGGCATATTCTCAAATTGGAATAGTATAAAGTTAGATGAGGAATGATAGGGGCTCCATTCCTAAATTGAAAGGGTCCACAGGGACTCCATATTCCTCTCTTTTAATGGAATATTCCTTCTAAGGAGGGGCCTAGAATTTATATCTGAGATGTTGGGAGAACACCAAATGTAATTACTGTTTGGTTGAATGCTATACTACTTTGTCTGTACTTTGAATTTAAGTAAAATGGGTACATTTTGTTTCCTTCAAATCTTCTAATTCCCAACCCAGGACAAATTGTAATTGAGTAAGTGGTTGTATAACACACAGGGTTTATATTTAATGTATTTAACAAAGGGGGGAAAAACATATATGTCAGTATTTATTTCCTTATGGAAAGCTATCATTGGATATTTACAAACCCATGCAAAACTGTATGCTATCTTCCTAATGAAAAATAATACTAAGGGTTCGACTATTCTTGAGAAGGTTGGAAACGAGGTACAAAGTTAATTTATTCCCACTAACCCTGAGCCCATGACTGATCGGGGAAGCTGTGATCTATGATGTTTGCACCTATCATTAAACACCCTTTCCATTCCCCTTCCATTCTCTTTCCCCTTCCATTCTCTTACTCCCTCTCCATCTCCTTCTCCCTCTCTTGTATCTTCCTCAATCTGTCTTCCTTTTTTGTTTGTTTGTTTGTCTGCTTGCTTGTTTCTGTCTGTCTCTGACCATGCTACTAGAAACAGATTTAGTTAGGATTTTTATCACAGGCAAATTGAATTAGATATTGACCCTACTCTTTATAGAGATGACTGGTAAATTCATATGACTGTATTTCACTCTACAGAGAAATAACAGTTGTACAGGAAGGGAAAGTCTACCTCAACAGTAGTTTACATAGTTCTCTAAATTGTTTTTATAATTTAAATTCTTCCTACTTCAAAAACAGGATTTGAGTTAACTTGACCTTCTATAATTGCAATAATAAAATGTAAAATATTTGAAGAAGGGGAGATATTATTACAGAAAAATTGTAGTCTAATATGGTCTCAATTAATCAATATATGTTTTTAATAATGTTTAAATTATATTTGACATACAATATAATATTAGTTTCAGGCGTATAAAATAGTGATTAACCATTTATATAATTCACAAAATAATCACTACAATAAATCTAGTACTCATCTGACACCATACACAGTTATTACAATATTATTGACTATACTCCCTATGTTGTACTTTACATCCCCATGACTATTTTGCAGCTGCCAATCTGTACTTAATCCCTTCCCCCCCATTTCACCCATCTCCTCAACCCTCCTTCCATCTGGCAATCATAAAATTGTTCTCTGTATCTATGAGTTTGTTTCTGTTTTGTTTGTTCATTTATTTTGTTCTTTAGATTCCACATACAAGTAAAATCAGATGGCATTTGTCTTTCTCTGTCTGACTTACTTCACTCGGCACAATATCCTCTATGTTTATCCATATTATTGCAGATGACAAGATTTCGTTCATTTTTATGACTTAGTGTTCAGTTGTGTATATGTACCACCTCTTCCTTATCCATTCATTCATTGATCAAGACCCAGGTTGTCTCCATATTTTGGATATTGTAAATAATGCTTCAATGAACATACAGATTCACATGTCCCTTTGAAATAGTGTTATGGGTTTCTCTGGATAAATACCCAGAAGTGGGATTACTGGGTCTTTCTTTTTCTCTTGTTTTAAATTCTATTTTGTCTGGTGTTAGTATTGCTATCCTTGCTTTCTTTTTCACTTTTCCATTTTCATAAAATACTTCTTTTCATCACTTTACTTTCAGTCTATGTGTCTTTTTATCTGAAGTGAGTCTCTTGTAGGCAGCATATGTAAAGGTTTTGTTTTCTTATCAATTCAGTGACCCTGTGTTTTTCTATTGGAACATTTAATCCATTTACATTTAAAGTAATTGCTGATAAATATATAGCTACTGCAATTTTATTATTCCTATTTTTGATCTCTCTTTTTTTCTCCTCCTCCTCCTCTTTCTCCTTCTTCTTCTCCTTCTCCTTCTTCTTCTCCTTCCCTTTCCTCTTCCTCTTCTTCTTCTTCATCTTCATTTTCATCTCCATCTTTGTCTTCATCTTCTTCTTAAAGAAGTCCCTTTAACATTACTCGTAATACTTGTTTTGTGGTGGTGAAAGTTCTTAAGCTTTTTCTTGTCTGCGAAGCTTGTTATCTGTCCTCCAATTCTAAATGACAGCTTTGCTGGGTAGAGTAATCTTGGTTGTAGGTCCTGCCTTTCCATCACTTTGAATATTCCCTGCCAATCCCTTCTGGTTTGCAAAGTTCCTGTTGAGAAATAAGTTGACAGTCTTATGGGAGCTCCTTTGTAGGTACCTAACTGTGTTTGTCTTGCTTCTTTTAAGATTCTCTCTTTGTCTTTAACCTTTGGCATTCTGATTATGATGTTTCTTGGTGTGTGCCTCTTTGGGTTGATCTTGTTTGGGACTCTCTGTATTTCCTGGACTTCTATGTCTAATTCCTTCATCAAGTTAGGGATGTTTTCTGTCATTATTTCCTCCAATCTGTTTTCAGTACCTTGCTCTGTTTCTTCTTTTTGTACACCTATATTGCTAATGTTGGTACATTTGATGTTGTCCTTAAGGCCCCTTATACTATCCTCATTTATTTGGATTCTTTTTTTTTTCTTTTTCTTTTTGCTGTTCTCATTGTGTGTTTTCTGGTACCTTATCTTCCAAATCACTGATTAGATCCTCTGCTTCATCTAATCTACTGTTTATTCTACTGTATTCATTTCAGTTATTATATTCTTTATTTCTGATTGGTTCTTTTTTGTGTTTTCTATCTCCCTTTTTATGTTTCTTATCTCTTTCTTGAAGTTATCCCTGAGTTCATTGAGTATCCTTATAACCAGTGTGTTGAACTGTGAATTTGGTAGAATTCTTGTCCTGTTTAGTTCTTTTCCTGGAGCTTTGTTCTGTTATTTGGGACATGTTTCTTTGTCTCCCTATTTAAGTTGCCTCCCTGTGATTGTTTCTATATATTAGGCAGGGTTGCTATGCCTCCCAGTCTGTGTAGAGTGGCCTTAAGTAGTAGGTATCCTGTGGGACCCAGTGGCACAGTCTCCTGGTCACTTGAGCAGGGTGCTCCAGGTGTGTCTCTTGTGTGGGTTCTGTGTGCCCTCCTGTTACAGTTGAGCCTTGATTACTATTTGCACATCAGTGGGAGGGATTGATCCTCAGGCTGATTGGTTGTGAGGACTGGCTGTGACTACAATGGAAGAGCTGTTGTGCAGGGGCTGACCCTGCAGAGCAGGATTTACTTTAGCAGGGCTTTGGTGCCTGTCAAGTCTGCCCTTAGGTGTGTCATCAGTGGAGGTGGTTGTGTGGTACTCTGAAGCTTGCCACTGGGTGTGTAGGTTCTGGAAGCTCTTGGGAAGCCCTCTGTTGCAGGCCAAGCTCAGCCACTGCCTGTGTCCTGCTTGGGGTCACTTCATATGAGCTACAGAGTGATCTGAAGATGGCAGCCACCTGTGCTGGGCTTGAAGTTGCCTGGAAGAGGCTAAGCTTTGAACAGAGTCTGGCTGCTGCTCGTGCTTGGGTTGGGGCTGCTTAGCAAGAGTTATGGACACACCGAGGCCAGATGCTGCTTGTTTGGGTTTTGTGAATCTTTGAGGCATTTTAGGAAAGTCCACAGCATGAGCCAAGACAGGCTGTTTGTATGGGAAAGCCACGGGAAATGGCTTGGGAGGGCCCACAAGTTGGGTGGGGTGGGATCTCAGGGATTCACCAGGGTAGGGTTATCCATGTTAGCCGGGTTGATGGAGACTGCGATATGACATCCACCTGCATCTGCCCGCTGGGTCAGGAGAGGGACCAACAAAGCAACAGTGGCCTTTGCCAGCACCCTTGTTCAGGAGAAAGCTGCCCTTCCAGCCCTTGCCCTGAAGACAGACAACTCAATTCCTTCCTCTATGTCCCTGTCACCTTTCGAGCTGTTGCCCCAGTGCTCAGAGGAGTAAGTCCTTGTCATGCGGGATGGCCTGCAGAGTCTCCGGTCCCGCTCCCCACATAAGATTTCAGGATATGGTGAGTCCAAAAAGGAACACCCACGGAGCCATAGATAGGGGAGTCATACCACTATACTCTCGCTGGTGGCTGGGTTGGAGACACAGGAACCAGGAGCAACACAATTCTCAGCCCTCACTGTGCCACTTGCAGGCTCAGCCACCATCTTCTTGCTAGCCCCCATTTTTTTGCTAGCCTAGCCACAGCAGTTGTGCCCAATAGCTCACTGGTTACAGCTGACGGCCAATTAGCCACAGCTGATGGCCATTTGATCACAGTCGATGGCCATTTACTACCTGAGCCAGCACCTTTCTATGTGAGGCCGAGAGCCTGGAAACTGCTTTTTAGGGCTCTGTCCCCACAGTCCTTCAGTATGTGAGCCTTTGCATGGGCCATTTAAGAAGAGCTCCTGGGACTCCAGCTGCCCTTCACCCCACTCAACCACAATCTCTGCTGTTTTTCACAGCCAGAAATTGTATTGACTTGTCTTTCCAGCACTTGATCCCTGGGCTGAGGATCCTGGTATGGGCCTAGGACTCCTTGCTGGTCAGTGGGACCTTCACAGCTGAGATATGCCTCCTGATTTTTAACCACCATATATGAGTGTGGGACCAGCCTCTTGCTGTCTCTGCCCCTCTTACCAGTCTTGAGGTGGCTTCTGTATGTCTTTAGAGGTAGGACTTCTGTTCACCCAGACTTCAGGTGATTATCAATGATGGTTGTTCCGTACTTTGGGTGTAATTTTGATGTGGTCATGAGAGGAGGTAAATACAGTGTTTTTCTACTCCACCATCTTCACCAGAACCTAGTGGTCAATATATCTTGGTTACCATACCTCTAACTGTAAAAAGGATATAATCGTATTGCATGTTAAAATGGTATATATCCTTTTGTTAAGAGAAGGAAACTAATTTTGCTGCTATGCAGCTTTAGACGTATCATGCATGTTTTATATAAAAGCATGCCTATGCAATCTTCCTTATTATCTATTTATTATACTGAGCTGTTTGAGTATTAAAATATAACCCAGAAAAATGTCAGGATGTTTAAATAAGGTGGCTAACATATGAAGATGAAAACAGGAATAAAACCTAAAAGAAGGTAGGACCATATATACTTATCCCTTTTTCTTATCTTTCTCAGAAAAAAAAAATATTCTGTTTGTTTTTTGGAAAAAGCTGCGTATAGCAAACTCGTAATTAATGTCTTGCTTAATATTCATATCCTGATTGACTTTTGTATATTATTTGACTTTCTATTTTACAATAACCCTATGAAATATAATTGCCATTAGCTCGTTTGGTAAAAACGAGGAAAGTGAGGCACAGAGTTGTTAAATAACTTGCCTAAACTAACATAAATATGAAGCATTTGGTCTCAGGCAGTCTAGCTCTACAACTTTTGCCTCAAATTACTGCGCTATCATGAATCATTAGGATCTCGGAAAATGCACATTCTGGTTACTGATTGACGGGTGATCCCTGTGCTTTCAGAGACAAAGCAAATAAAATCCCAAAGTCATGAGACTGCATTTGCTTCCAGGAATTGTCATCACCTCTTAACTCAAATAATTGTTTTAAGGAGGCTTGTAGACTACGCCAAATCTGTCTTAAAAAGTATCTTTATATTCAGATAATTGGTGGAAACCCTCAATTTTCATGTCATAGATTGACTAGATAATTTAGTATTCAAAATTCTAAAGCTAGGTATTAGACATTAGGTACCTTCATTGAAATAGAAATTTATTAAGCCTAATGCAGGCCCTGTCATGAAATGTTAGCCGTAAAGAGTACTGCCCATTCCTAAATTATTAAATAATTAATCTGAATGAAATTATTTAGCATAGTCCTTCCCAAGAGTATAGTCAAAATTATTATGCAGTTTTGGTACAAGTGATAACACTAGGTTATTTTTTCCATTTTTCATTTTCTTGTCAAGCAAATATTTTAACCAATTATTAAACTATCTGTAATCAGTGGACTACAAAAAAGAAATGGTTTGAGTTTTCTTTGATCACTGTCTTTTACTGTGCTGGGGAATTTCCTTTTTTAATCTTTTCATTCCTAAATGACACCTTCAGAAAACCTCATAGATTTTCATTTCTTTCAGTTTTCAGAAACTTCGGTCTAGTCTAGCTTATTTAAAAATTCCAATACCCAGTTTAAAGCTTTTGACCTCTTCCTTTTCCATCCATACTTGTTTAGATTTGCACTTACATGATCTGGAATGCAAGTAAGTCCTTCTCCTGAGATAGTTAAATGCCTTACTTTCTTTCCTCTTCTTGTGGTCTACACCTCCAGCAGGTTGGGGTGGAGGAGAGGAATGGGAGAGGACCTTTCACTAGCAGTGGCTGTCTAACAACATACTCACAGGCAGGTTTCCAAATGCCAAGCTGTATGTACAAGTATGATTGTTTCAGGAGCACCACAGGGAACCTCCAACTGCACAGTTCACTGTCTTTGAAAACTGTCTATGATTGAACTCCTTCACCTGATACTCTGCCCACCCCCCACAATACTCTACACTTGACCCACAGGATGTTTGTGGGTCAAGTGTAGGGTATTGTGGGAGAGAGGGAGAGTCTTACCAATGTGAGTACTGTAGCCTATTCTGTGGACACCTCTCTGACCTACTCTTTTTCTCCAAATCTCTTCAGCGTTTGCTCAAATGAACACAGGAGGCAAAGCACAATCTACTATATGAAAAGATGTTCAGCTATGAAATAAGATAGCAGTCTCCCTTTTGTCCGTGCCTCCCCACCACACACACCCACCCCCATTCCCTATGAGTGATTCTCCTGGATTCCCTTTATTTGCCTTGAAGGGAGCCCCTTTACTTGATTCACATTTGAAAAAGGAAAAAGTGTTATTCATCCTCTCCCTTAGTTAACACGTTATTATAGTTGTGCACACATAGATATGAAAGATAAAATGGAGGAGAAAATTGAAATAGTTTGAATTCAGCTGTATCCTTGCAAATTTTAAAAGGATGTATTTGCCCCATTCCCAAATTTACTATTACCAACTGGCTGGTATTTGATACATTTTGATCTCATAGTATAGAAACACAACAGATTTTTGTATATTAAGTTTTTATCCTTCTACTTTGCTGAATTCATTCATTAGTTCTAATAGTTTGTTTGAAGGAGTCCATAGGGTTTTCTATATTCATGAGATCATATCATCTGCAAACAACAACAATTTTACTTCTTCCTTTCCAATTTGGTCATCTTTCATTTCTTTTTCTCTCCTACTTTCTCTGCCTAGCATTTCTAGCAATATGTTGAATAGAAGTGGAGAAAGAGGCATCTGTGTCTTGTTCCTGATCTTAAAGGAAAAGTTTTTAGCTTTCCACCATTGAGAACAATGATAGCTGTGCTCATGTCTTATATGCCCTGTATTATGTTGAATTACATTCCTTTTATACCTAATTTGTCGAATTTTTATCATGAAATGATATTGTATTTTGTCAAATGATTTTTTTCTGCATCTTTTGAGAGGATTATATGATTTTTATCCTTCATTTTGTTAATGCGGTATATTACATCTATTCATTTGTGAATGTTGAGTAATGTCTGTATCACAGAAAAAATATCCTACTTGATCATGATATATAATCCTTTTAATGTGCTGTCGAATCCAATTGTCTTGTATTTTGTTAAGGATTTTTATGTCAAAGTTCATGAAGGATATTGGCCTGTCATTTTATGTAGTACCCTTGTCTGGTTTGGATAGCAGGGTAATGCTGGCCTAGTAAAATGAGTTTGGATGTATTTCCTACTCTTCATTTTTTTTTGGAAGAATTTGAGAAGAATTGGCATTAATTCTTTTTTAAATATTTAATAGAATTCACCACTGAACCCATCTGGTCCTGAACTTTTCTTTGTTGGGAGTTGTTTAATTACTGATTCAATCTCCTTACTCATAACTGGTCTTTTCATGTTTTCTATTTCTTTATGATTCAGTCCTAGTAGGTTGTATAGTTTTACAAATTTATTATGATTCTTCCTCAGAAACACCTACAATTCTTTATTTGGAAATTTTTTTGGTAATATTTATCCTCTCTGGCATCCTTGCATTTTATTTTATTTTATTTTTATTTTCCTCACTATGCTGAAGAAATTGTTCTCTATGACAATTTCTGCTGATTCAAGTAAAACTTATGTACTACCTCCAATGTGGATTTCAGATAGTGTATACAAAATAGGACATTGTGTGTGTCTGTGTGTGTGTGTGTATGTTTGTGTGTGTGAATGTTGTCAAAGGCTGTCTTATATTCTAGTCAACATATTTCAATATTGGCCCAGATTCAAGTTCATCACCCAAGTTTATGTTGACATAGAACTTGAATCGCGACGACACCAGCAGTCAATAAGGAAGAGGAATCATACCTCCTTTTTGATAGCTAGTTGACCATACTATAGTTTTGTTTCTACGGTAGTTTGTTTTCCCTCAATATTATCTATGAAGGTTCAACAAAAGTCAAAGCACTCAGAATTAAAGATTAAATTCCAAACTATTGCCAATTTTTCAACAAAACTGCCTTCTCGTGTAATTGACATGAGAATCGCAATTTGAAACTAACGCAGACTTGTCACTTCCCAAAATATTGATTGCTAGCCAGACATCATATGAAACTGGAATCTGCTTATCCTTCTGTTGCCCTAATGTTATACAGTAACAGTACACACATATCCTGAACAATGTCTTCTTTCTTGTACTCAATAAAATACACCATGCAGTAGCACACCGAATTGCTTATAAAGAGGTGCTTAGCAAAATAAGTCACAGTGCTTTCCCCTCCCTCCCAAGTGTCCAAAACATGGTGGGAGTGCATAAAGGGGCAGCATGTAAGTACAATATAGGGGTGATGGATGGTTAGACTCTCCTGAGGCTATTAACAATTAAGAGGATAAAACCACATAAGCAGCACTGAGGCCATTATTTTATATTATGGCAAGAAGGCCAGCATCCAACACATTTAAAACAGGTATCTCAATTTAGTTGCTTGCTAAAATTAGGCAAAATGATAATTCAGCCCTAAATTACACAATTTGAAATTGGAATTGTATTTACCAGAAACGATTTTCTCTCTACTGTTATTCCAAAAAACATCAAAATACTCTATATAAAGATAAAGAAATAACTTGATATATGAGTCATATTGCTTACCTGATAGATGTTCTGATCATTTAATTATAGACTAGGACTCTCAGTAACTAATTTGTAATGCAATCTTAACATTGTAGCTATTTTCTCATGCAACTAAAGCAATGTATCTATATCTATATGTGTATGTGTGTGTGTGTGTGTGTGTGTGTGTGTGTGTGTATACAGTAGTGTAATAGCTGTACCTAAACATTTTTATCCTTCAGCCAGTCTAAGAAATAAAATTTGCAGAATATCCCTAAGGAGAAAATAAAGCATAGCATTTTGAACAAATATCAAGCAAAATGTCTATAATTTTGAAAAATAGACAGTTGCTCCTCTTGATAAGCCTTGAAACAACTCTCTTATATAGTTTCTAAGGGTACTGTCTCTAATATTAAAGATTCAAAGAAATTTGGGTCATATTTAAATAAAAGTTGATTTTGTATGTGTATTTTATTGCTTAGGGTTGCAAAATTGCAATTAAATACTTTGAGAGTAACATTATAAAAAATAATTTTAGGTCTTTAAACCCAGACATATTTCCATCAAGGGAAAGTTTGCTCTTCAAATTATTTTCTTTAAATATATTGTGTTAATTATATACATTATTGTATTAATTGTATTTCAATTGTTCAATTGCATTTCAATGGTTTCCACTGTACTAATATTGTATTTGTATTAGTACAAATATACTGTTTCAAGTATATTCTATAATTATATATTAATATTAACTATAAAATAATATACAATGAATATCCCACCCAATATCTATTTTATAAAATCTAGCTTATTCTTGTCAAATTATTCATAAACTATTTAACATTAATAAAATATTTTTTGACTTTGAGTCTATTTGTTGACAATTTCTGGTTTTTAATAAATGGTCTCTAAATATTTTAAGAGGAAATGTGAGGTACTATTAGTCACCTTAAGAAGAAAGGGGGAGGTAAAGATGCTAGATGCTAAGCTATGAGGTAAGGAAAACTCAGTTTAGCCTGTTTTAATCTGATTTCTGTGCTCAGTGAAGAAGGCTTTCTTAAAGGTACCCTTTGAGTAGAATGGTTGTTATACCGGGTGTGCATGTGCTCACTTTTTGCCTTTTTCATTTAATGACCCCAACCAGTTATACTAGTATACACTTGCACTCAAGGGAAATGTTTTTTGATAATTAAAATAAATATAAAGGTGAAGTTTTCACTTTTAATAAAATGAAAGCAAATTTTTTAATTTTGAAGACATAAAACGACTACTATTTAAACAATCATTTGAACTGATTTCATGACTAATAACCTGTAATAGAAATAAAATAATTGTCAAATCCTCTCATGGTATTGCTGTATTAATGTACTACTATTTAAGATTTAAGAAGGGCAAGCAAAGAAGGCTTGGAGAAGATGCTAGGCCTCATCATTATAAAGTTTGCAGGGGCCACCTAAAGGCATAGAGACTAAAGAAGTTGAGATGATTGCATGTAAGCATCGTTGGGATATATTTTGCACCAAATTTATGAACAATGTTTTCTCCATTTGTGAATCTTGGGGGAAAGGCCCAATTTTCATTATTGCTACTCTTTCTTTTCAGTTTCTCTACTTTATAACACACACACTAGAGAGCTGAACATGCTCATACCTGAAAAGAGAAGACTAGCACTTAGAGCCTTTATAAAGGGTCCATGAAAGTTATATTTTGCAGTGAGAATTCTAGATATTTTCTATGTCTTCAGTGGCACTAGAAATTTCTTTTTTCATGAAGAATTAAGTTTAAAAATTTATTATAGAAATATAATTTTTTCCATCATATATTCTATATTTTCTGTAGTTCTCCAAATGTACTTTTAATTAGTTAAATTTAGATTGAAATGATTCTCTTATTAATCACCACTATTACAATATCTTTAACTTATATAAAATACATAAAAATAATGAAAAACATAATCTGTGAAAAAATTCAGATTATAGAGTGAATCAAGCAATATAGAAAGGCTGCATTATTTTGGACTGCATACTATAAAGAGGTTGGATGGATATGTCATCTTTTTTTTTTCCTAAGGTATCCCAAGACTAGAGTAATTTGTCCAATAGAAAATCTAACAGGAATGGTTTTATAGATTGTGAAATTGAGGTCCAACAGTGTCAAGACAGGAGGTCATAGAACAAATCGATGGATCAGAAAGGACAGGAACTTGGAAATTTCTCTTACTCTCACTATTACTCAATGAAATTGTGTTGAAAAATGAGAGGAAAGATGAAAACTGGTGAGTTAAAATTGTGCAGATGGTCAACATATAAAATTTTGGAAATGTACTTCTGTATCTTTCTTTTTTAATTTGGCAGTTTTTACAGATTGTGTATTTATATTTAGTCTCTATTTGACAATTTTCCATTTTCCTCAATTGTTTAAAATAGCATTGGGTTCATGGACACCTTTAAGTTGGATTTATGAAAAAATGAAATTAATTATAGGAAGAGTTAATTCTCATGAAACAGGGAAATGGGTCAATAAGCAGACCTTAATATTATATTTGTCATGAAAGATTGGTCTATAATTCTCTTACTTTTAATGTTCTTGTTAAGTTTTGGAATTGTAGTTTTACTGATCTCATAAAAGTTGCATCAAAAAAAAAAAAAAAAAAAAAGGCGGCATCCTGGTTCCCCTTTATGACAGCAGGAGCTCAGTGCCTGTCTGGTGCACTCCTGTATCCACAACACCTGGAAGCATACCTAGCACTCAGTGGGGGCTCATTGAGTACAGTGAAATTTTTTAAAATATAATTTTCAGGACACTTTTCTTTCTATGTGTAAAAATACATCTTTGCCTAGCCCTGGATTATAATATAGCAACAGTTCCACATGGTTAAAAAAAAAAAATATATATATTTGTTGCAATTTTGCTGAAGTTATTGGCATTTTATGTTTCAAAGATAAACTATAAATTGTTTTATGCTAAACAATCACATACCTATATAGATATAGAATAAAATATACAATCCGTTAGCTACCATACAGAGATTTTGGAGGGGGTTAAGCACCTCCATATTTGTGTTTGGTTTATACATTTTATTTCCTAGGACACTTATAAAAAAATTAAACTTTGAGACTGCAAATAGGTCTTATTGCAAAGATATTTCTACTTGTGAATGGTTTATCCTATCACCTTATCCTTTACCTTTTTTTTTATTCATACTGAAAGACATTTGAACAGTAACTTTTTGTCCATTTAAAAGTGTAGTTATCACATATTCCTAAACTACTATACACTTTCTCTGTTTTTACACTTTAGGACAGACCTTTCCATTTATATTAAAATCACATTTTATACCACCTCTAATTTTGTTTTCATGAAAATTTGGGCTTCGCTGTGCCATCCCCTATTCCTAGTCAACTTCCAAGTTAACTATATCGTCAAGAGCATCATCTCTTAAGAAACAAGGGTAGGTGAACTCTCCCAGCGCAGGAGCCTAGGGCAAAGAGCTCCCTGCTAACCCCATGACAGAATGCTGAAACCAGACACCCACCTGTGTTTTGGACCCCCTCAGAAAAATGACCAGCTTCTGAATTGCTAGCTCTTTAGTGAGTCTAGCCTGATACCACTAGCAAACTTCCAAACTTGAAACATGAATGGAATAACAATACTGGGTCCTAGAAGTCAGTGGAGTCATGACTTCAATTCCCCGAAGGTGTTTAATTTTCACTTTGGAGAGGAAATGGAAGAAAAGTAAAATGGATAGTAAAATATAGTAAACAAATTCAACTTAACATAATATTTTCGAAGTATGCTAACAAAAAACAAAAATGGTTTGCACTAAAACATGGAACCCAAAGTACTTAGGGTAGAAAACAACAACAAATGAATTCCGTTTAATACCAACTGTTGTCTGTAAGAGGTTAAGGAAACAATGTTTGCTTTCTCTGCAAAGACTTTAAAGAGATACAAGATATAATAAGAAATGGCTGTTGAGACATGAAAAATACAGCCTAATACCCCAGCATACTTAGCATATTATGACAGCATGTATAATTAGGCTGATCTGGGGAGAAGTAAGCAGATATGTAACCCTACCCTGAATGAGATATTGGATGGGAAGCAAGATGAGGTCAAAAGCCCAGTTTGTGCATTCGCGAACTTCTGGGTATTGTAAACCTCTTGTTTCTCTCACTGGCACAGAGGCTGGTGAGCCTATGTTTTTCAGTGTTAGCAGATTCATATTGTTTTGTCAGCTACCTATCTGTCTGCATCTCTGTAATAACAGGATGTATGTTGGAAGGCATTGGGGTTCATGCCATAGGGTGTATTTGTTATTTGAATCAAGACTGTAGCACTCAACAACATACAGTGCCCTATGGTATCTGAAGAGGGAGACCATCCAATAAGGATGGAGAGGTATCTATAGCTGGTGAAATTTACTCAACTGAGAGGATGCAATATAACATTTTTAAACATGTAAGAAATCAAAAAGACAGTTGTTCCTTATAATCCACCCTTTTTACAAGACTGGAGAATATGCTAAGGAAAAAACATTAAAAAAGAGATAATAGTCATGAAACAATAGATTCCCTAAGCTGAACTTTGGAAAGAATTCTCAATAGGTATTCTGTTGTACAGTCAGAATTAGAGTAGGAAGACAGCCTGGACATTTGGAACAATTATTGTACTTTGACAGATCTGCTAGAGCATATTAAAACCTAGCTACAGAGACAGACAATAAAAATGAGCAATTAATAATTCCAAATAAAGTAAGAATAGAAACTTAATCTTAGTACATTATATAGTAAATAGTAATGCAACCATCCAACAATTTCAATATTGGTAATATAGGTGGGGTATGGATTTGGAAATATAGGCTCAAGCAGAAGATCCAAAAGAGCTGAATAATTCATAACAAGATATAAATCAATATTCTAGGAAATATATATATATATAATTGCATAATCCTGTTATTTAGAAATATGGACATTAATATCAGAAGAAATACTGAATAGTACTGAAAGTTACTGACTATGGAAAGTCAAACTAGGCAATAGAGAATTGTGGAGAAGGAGATGATTATTTTGACAAGTGTCTTTCAATAGTCAATTAAAAATATGTGATCGCTTTATTGGTAAAAATAAAATAAATTTTAAAAGAAAAACATTAATAATCTACATATTTTAAGGGTGCATTTATTTCATATTGCTGTCTTACACATCCTATTCAATTCTCATAACACAGCTCTTAGTCCATAAAGTTTGGTAGGGCTTATCTTCTCATCCAGAGTTTTCAGGTAGGAATTTGAGCTTCAAAGAAATTAAATAACTTGCCTAGGTTTACACTTTCATAAGCATAATCTGAGTCTTCTTCTGGGTTAATGTTCTATTTGTACACATTGCTGTTCATTAAGATGTTGGCTGCTAGTTTAATATGCTTTCTACACAAAGGTATATTTTACTAGAAATGTCTATATACAAAGTTTTATTTCCATTGTGGAAGTACTTGTACAATATGATATGTCAAAACTGATGAAAGGAATTTACCCACTGAGTATTCCTTATTTAAATTGTCAAAAACACTGGGTCTCTTGAGTGGATCTAATCAAGTTCAATAAATTTGTAAGTAGAATTTATATCAATTTTCAGCTGAAGACAAATTAATCTTTTTTTTTTTAAACACTGAGTTGTAGGAAAAATGTGTTTTTTGGCCAGTTAGAAAACAGAAGGAAATGAGCTGTCCCCGTGGAGCTGTGCACCGTGTACGACGATAGACCTCTCTTGTCCCCCAGTGTTAATATCAAGCATGCTCTGGACACCTGTGACACATGATGTCACTCACACTCAGCCACTCCTGGGACCCAGCTTCCAGGATCCAGGGAAGGTATGGAAACAAGTGGGCTTTAAAAAAGACAATTTTGGTTCTTGGATCGTATATCCAATTGTGTCCCAGCCCTGTTGCCCACGCTTGATTAAAAGTGATAAATTGTAGGATACAGAGCTGAGGGTTACTGCTTATGTTCAATATATAAATGGAAGAGGAGATTTTTCTTTCCAACAGAAGAGTAAAACCAAGGAAATAAAAAGCATAAAGAGTAGATTTAGCTGACCTCTCCTCCCTGTTTTGAAGGTTGTAAGTTTTATTTCCTCTTGCCTGGTGTGAAAACAATTTTACCAACCACAGAGAAGATGTGTTGTGAAAGACACTATTTAAACAGATAACTTAAAAATAAATATAAAAGTCCAAAAACTTTGGCATATTGTCATAGATGTATCTAAAGGTGTGGCTGTGAAATTACTAAACTAAGGGCATTGGAGATCTCTTGTGTGTTGGTCCTGTCTAGAGTTCCTTTTTCTTTATACAGAAAATTTGCTAATTCTCTTCTAAAAAGCCATTTCAAAATCAGTTCAGCTTTCTCCAGGTAGATCCCCAGATAAAAATAATATCATAATTGCAAAACATTGCAATTGTTTAAAGTTCAGATATTAATATACGGAAACTTTATCAACTTGTATTTGAATAGCTTTAGTTTTCCAGTTCTAATTGTTATTAAGATTTTGGAGGTGCTAGAGACATGACTCCTACACGTGTGCAGATATGTTTGGTAATAACTTCTTTTTTACTGATATGGGCAATTTGGGAGCTATTTTCTCAAATCATATATCCCATTCTTACTTTGCCATTTTGGGAAGCATTCTGTCAAATGGCAGTAGCCGTGAGTAAAAATATGGAGTTAAGTTCTTCAGCAATTTCATTATATATATATATATATATATACACACATACATACACATTTTATTTCCTAGGACACTTATAAAAAAAATAAACTTTGAGACTGCAACAATAGGTCTTATTGCAAAGATATTTCTACTTGTGAATGGTTTATCCTATCACCTTATCCTTTACTTTTTTTTTATTCATACTGAAAGACATTTGAACAGTAACTTTTTGTCCATTTAAAAGTGTAGTTATCACATATTCCTAAACTACTATACACTTCCTCTGTTTTTACAATTTAGGACAGACCTTTCCATTTATATTAAAATCACATTTTATACCACCTCTAATTTTGTTTTCATGAAAATTTGGGCTTCGCTGTGCCATCCCCTATTCCTAGTCAACTTCCAAGTTAACTATATCGTCAAGAGCATCATCTCTTAAGAAACAAGGGTAGGTGAACTCTCCCAGCGCAGGAGCCTAGGGCAAAGAGCTCCCTGCTAACCCCATGACAGAATGCTGAAACCAGACACCCACCTGGGTTTTGGACCCCCTCAGAAAAATGACCAGCTTCTGAATTGCTAGCTCTTTAGTGAGTCTAGCCTGATACCACTAGCAAACTTCCAAACTTGAAACATGAATGGAATAACAATACTGGGTCCTAGAAGTCAGTGGAGTCATGACTTCAATTCCCCGAAGGTGTTTAATTTTTCACTTTGGAGAGGAAATGGAAGAAAAGTAAAATTGACAATAAAATATAGTAAACAAATTCAACTTCACAGAATATTTTCGAAGTATGCTAACAAAAAACAAAAATGGTCATATATATATATATATATATATATATTCAGTGGGCAGTCCGTGAACTAAATTGTCTGACCTTTGTGTGTGTGTGTGTGTGTGTGTGTGTGTGTGTGTGTGTGTGTGTATGTTCAAGTCAGTGACATAGGTCCCATATTTGCTTTGAATGTTTGGCCAAAAATTTTACTTAGACTTTCATCTTGTCAGCTTTTCCAAACATCTACTTAGGTTGGTGCCAAAGTAATTGCAGTTTAAAAGGTAAAAGAAAAATTGCAAAAAACGCAATTACTTTGGCACCAACCTAATATAATAATTTCAACGATGAATTAATGCTGCCGACCATTCTTTCAATCATTTTGCCAACAAATGTTTGTTCCAACAGAATATGCTGGTTGAATACTTGGGTTTGGCAATACAGGAGAGAGCAAGATAGTCAAATGAGGCAATATACAATAAACAAGAAAAAAACAATTACTAAGAAAATGGTGATAGGTAATTCATAATTTTAATTATGGTTTTGAGGAAATGCAAGTTTCTAGATTGTCCTCTAATTAAAGAACATTTATTTCTAATAGCACTATGACAAGCAAAGTAAACCTTCTTTGTTAATTGACCTTTGTATTAGTTTCAAATGTTGCCTATAAAATACCACAAACTTGGCTTAAAATAACAGAAATGTATTCTCTTACGTTCTGGAGGCTAGAAGCCTGCAGTCAAGGTGTCAGCAGTGCCATGCGTCCTCTGACACTTCTAGGGAAGAATCCTTCCTTGCCTCTCCCTAGCTTCGGCTGGTTCCTGGCCATCCTTGGCATGTGTTGGCTTGTCGCGGCATCAGTCCAATTTCCGCCTCTGTTTTCACATGGACTTCTTTCCTGTGTGTGTATCTGTCTCTGTGTCCGCAGATGGCCTTCTTATAAGGTCATTAATCTATACTTAGGGCCCCCCCCAAATCCAGTGATGACCTCATCTTATCTAATTATATGTGTAGTGACCCTATTTCCAAATAAGGTCACATCCTGAGGTTCTGGACGGACATGGACTTTTGTGGAACACTATTCAAATCCAGTACAATGTTATTTATTGCTTAGAGTAGTAAACCGATACTTTGAGTAGAAATTACCCTTTATTAGAAAAAGAACGAACTTTGGAATCAGAAAGGCCTGGGTTCAAATTCCTTCCTTCCCTTTTGAACTTGGGCCAGTTAATGATCCACTGTGCTTTGTAAAATCTGGATAATATCTACCTCAGAAAATCTCAGATAAACTAATGTATTTGAAGCCAAGCAAAATCAGTTTACCTTTTTCCAGGTAGATGCTCAGATAAAAATATTATCATAATTGCAAAACATTTTTTTGCAATTGTTTAAAGTTCAGATATTAACATATGGAGACTTTATCAACTTGTATTTGAATATCTTCAATTTTATTGTTGTTAAGATGTCAAGTAGATGTCATCTCATCCCTCTCAATATCTGTATTTTTAAAAGAAGATAGACTTTAATACATTTATCCAGAGATTAAGAGATTATTGGGTCAAGTTGGGGAAGGTAATGCAACATTATAAAGTTATTTGGACTGAGTTCATATACTAAGAAAAATGTGAATAACACATTATCTATAGGGGAAATCATATTTATGGAAATCTTTTGCCCTCAGAGTTGAAGAATGATTGCCATGCAGAAGAAAAGGCTCGTTCTCCTAAGCACTGGCCTAAGAGTTGACCTTGTGAGGACTCCACTAAAACTCCCCATTGCTGAGACTTTGACCTTATCCTCCAGAGATGAATCAAGCATCAGTAATGCAGTTAATATTAATTTTTTTATTTGTCTGGAATGAAGACGTGGTGTGAAAAGGGAAAAGGATTGTTAGAGACACTTCAAGTGATTTGCTGATGGATGACTCGCCACTGGTGTAGGTCTCTTTGCAGTTATGTCCTACGGGACTAAACCTTACATGGCAATTCCTTTGATTCAGATCATGATCTTGTCTTTTCATTCCTGGTAATGCAACATCAAGACTCAGCAAGGAATTATTTGTCCCTATATTATATCTTTAGAAATTCCAACAGCTAAATTATCGAATTATTTTATACTTTTGTATGTGACTTTTTAAATAATCGTTTATTTGACTTTATAGAAAATTTTTCTTCGTTATTATCTTTACTGTTTAAATTCCTATAAACTTGACTTTATCCCCTAAGTTCTGTGTTGTAAGAGTCTGAGCAAGATATCCATACATTCATTGCCATCTGTGCAACCAAAGTGGGTATAGAGAGGTGAGAGTTATGAGTGTAACTTTACCAATTCCTACAGTCCTTTAGTGGGATGAGGGTGGGCTATAATACATGAAAATTTAAAAAATATTTAATGCATTTTATTAAACTCTAGTCTTTTTTGCAAATGTTTGTATACTTGGAAAAATAAAGAAACTATTACTATGATATTCTATTTATCAAAACATATAATCAAATAACTATTGATAAAAAAGTTGCATTTTTGGTAGGAAATTCAAGAGTTATGGCTTAAATATTAATAATCTTAGTATTTTTCATTTGAAAGAGTGGTCCTCACTTTTATAGTTTGCTATTGATGTTTTTCAGACTTAATGTATGATTTTGGTATGTGTAAGAAGATTAAATACAACCCTGTACTAAAAGTCATGCCTCTGTAATGGTTTACGTAAATTCCATCTGGTGCTTTCAGGAATAAAGCCCTTGAAAACCAACAAAACATAACTGCCTTTGTATGTCACACAAAAATTGGTTTGGTTATAGTGAAGTCCCAATATATGTATAATGAATATAAAATATTATCTCTTCTAGAAATATTAGAGATAAATTCTAGTCAGGAACACTTAAATGTGAAATAAGTTGAGAAGAGTTGCATACATAGAAAGATCATATAATCTTATTTTTCTTATAAATCATGTTTTTGTGGCCCGTATGTTATTTTTAAATTACATTTTCTATGCATACATGAAAGATGAATAATTGAAAAACAGCAGCAGATCATCTACTATAATTTGGTGTCAGTTTATTGTTGGATCACCATTGTTTTTGGTCAGAATATTGAATTAAAAAGGTGAAGTTTATTTTATCATCATTTTGAAAACACATTTCTGTAAATAATATATACCATGTTGTATAAAATTAATAAAAATATGGTATTGTTATCCTTTACAAAGATTATGCTGCTTGAATAGAATGTATTTGGATTACATTAATTGCTTCATTGAGCCTTCAAATAGTAATGTCTATCATTTTTAACCATTTGGTATGAGATGTTTTATGAAGAATGCTTTTGCAATTTGTTTAAAACTTCTAATAAGATAGTACCCTGAAAGTTATTTCTGTCATTCATACAATAGGTTATACAAAAAAAAAAATAAATAATAATAAAAAAAAAAATATATATATGGAAACATAGTATTTAATATTGGGAGGAGACTGGTAGAAACAAAACATTTATTTCAACTGGTCTGTTTCATTAGATAATTAAGATTTTGTAATATTTTATATTGTTTATTTTGCTTTGGCTGTCAGGAACCTAAGAGCCATATGGACGGAATGATTAATTGCAGAATAATTTTATCTTGGCTCTAGTAAAATCACTGTATTTGTTTTTCTAAAAATTAAATTGTTTTAATTATCTAAGCAGTACATGTACAAAATAACTTTTTAACTTTTTAAAAATTATAGATAAAAGTAAAGATTATCCTTAAAGCTTACACTAATCTCGGATGGTGACCAAAGTTATCTCTTTAGCTATCTTTTCCAGAATTTACCTCCTGGTTCATTTGTACTAGTATTTGTTTAATTTAGATTCTGAGATATGGAATCAAATATTTGAAATGCCAATGAACGCTTCCAAATTGCCTTCAGAATGGCTGCAACAACTTGCACAGCAACATATATCCATACATTAATTCACTCAAATAAATAAATAAATATTATATATTTATATATGTATATATATATATATATATATATATATATATTTTTTTTTTTTTTTTTTTTCTGGAGTGGTAGACCAGTTATAACGTATTTTTGCTTTGCCAGATACATTATATACCCTTTGGTGCCCTGTTCTCTGTCCCAGAAGGATCACCTATTTAACTATACGAATGGGCTTCCTCCATCTCTGGCTTCCAATTGGGTTCAACCTCCAGATGTGACAAAAAGCAGGAGGAGGGAGGAAAGTCAAGTTGAGGATCCATTTCTGTTTGGTTTCTTGGGGATAACTGTGTCCCTTGTAAGGAGGACACATCTCTTCTCCCAGTTTCCAGTAATCACTTTATTCCCCTGATCCTTTAAGTAATAAGAGCCTCAATGCTGCTGGACCTGGGGAACTAAAATATCCCCTATGATTCCCCTTATCTGATCACACCTATTAAGTCTGCCCTTTAGTAAATGTTCCGTGAATTATCTGAAACAGAATATGCCATCCATTTCCTGCTGGGACCCTAACTGATCCAAGAGCATTATAATTGCAAAACTGCTTTAACGGCTGGCAATACAGCAGAGGAAAAACCAACACAATAAAAAGTAACTGCTCCCTCAAAGAAAAGGCCAGGTCCAGATGGCTTAACTGATGAATTCTAGCAAATATTTAAAGAAGGAAAACAGAAAATATGAATCGCTTTTTAACAAAAGATAGTTTTGTAAAAAACACATAGTTTAAAACAACAAAAATTAGTTTATAATTCTGAGTAAACTGTTTGTGCTGGGCTCGATGGGCACTTTTTTTTTTTTTTTTTGATCTTAGCTGAGCTCACACGTGCATTTGCAGTCAGTGCTGGTTGGCTGAAGTTGGGCTGGTCTAGGATGGCTTCAACTGGGGAAGATCATCTCTTCTCCAGATGCTCTTTCAATCCCCAGCAGGCTAGCCTGGGATCATCTGCATGGCAGTGAGGCAGGATTACACAAGAGTGGAAACACATGCAGGGATACCTGGTACGTGAGCTTGGAAATGGTACATCATAATTACGCTTCATTCTATTAGCCAACAGAAGTCACATTACCAGCCCCCCTCAATGACAGAAGTTGTAAAATCATAGTGTACCAACTGGTTTTCTGGTTGCTCTGGGTATCGCAGTATATTGAGATCTCAAAGCTGGTTGCTGATATCAACATATTGGATGCTTAGTAGTGGTGACATCCAATTCAAACTTGGTGAGAATTCTATGTTAAAGTAGAAATACAAATGATAACTCTGTTGCCATAGACATTTGTTCAAAAGCTTATTGATCACCACTGGTGTACCTGAAGAAAATGAATGACTGACATAAAGTGAATTATTTTATCCATGAGATTATTGAGAGACTCTTGTTCAAAAGGGAATTTGGTGAGTTTCAAATGAGGCACAGCATTTCTTGCAATATGGGCACATTCACAGATAATGCCCCTTGTCCCATATCCTCTAGTCATGTTCCTTTCAGTCTCTGACCATCTGACCAAGCTCTTAGCTATTGCTCAGGAATTCATGGTTCTCTTTTTCTAGACTAAGTAGATCGTGAGATATACAAGTGGAATTTAAAGCCACTGTCAGGATTTTCATTCTGCCCTAGTCTCAAGGCTGCAGAATTGCCGTACTACAAATCCAGCCAATCGAAGCGTATCACAGGGACCATTTGTCATGCAAAGCTTTTCTCTTTTTTTACTCCTTGATAACATGAATATTGTAATAGGCAACATCGATGAGGTATGAATGTTCTTTGAGGAAGGTGTGGCAGAATAGCACAAACAGGTTCACAGGAAGTATAATGTAACCACATACAGGAGCAACATTTTTTTGGGTGGCGGAGGGTGGGGGGTGGGGTGGTAAGTGTCCCGAATTGTCAAAGTCCAGTCCTGTAAATTCCTCTTCTACTTGATAAAGGAATGTTATTGGGTGCTCAGTTTATGATAGGCAGCTCAGTTCACACAGACTTCTCACATCCACTGGTCAGACAATCAGTTTACCAAAGTCTAATGGCAATTTAAGAGTTATCAGACGGAGAATAGTTATTTGCCAGAAGAGGCCAAGAGTTTGTTCCAAAACCTTAAAGACCTTCTCAGTGTTCCATCATGGAACTTGGATTAGACCCCCTGCATTACCCTGATCTACTTCAGAAGTATTAGGCAACATATCTTGGGAAATAAGACCCAATAGAACAGCTTGAATTGCAGCATATGCTAGCTAGAGACACTTTCTTTTTTCCTTAAAAAAAAAAACTACTTCACTGAAAGGGTGTAAAAAAAGCACCCAAATATGATATATATTTTCTCTAACAATTAAACAGACCTACTAAGCACTGAGTCCCATTTTTAGCAGAAAGGAGTGTGAGTTTAAACATGCCTTTCAATTTGGAATTGTCACAATACACCACATAACACTGGATCTCCTAGAAAATCCATTGAGATGACAGAAACCTATAATTTCATGGGATTTATTTTTCATCACTGACATCCATGTGGTGTTCAAAAACATTCGGGTATCTACAATGTCTTACTCATGAAGACATGTCAGCAGATGCCATCCATATAGTGTATAATTTTGATGTTTGGTGGTTGTGCTAATATAGCTGAGATCTCTGAGACAAGAAGGTGCCCCTGCTTGGTGAAAGTCAAATGTTTCTAGTGTTCTTCTCTCCTTTAGGGATAAAAACAAAGAATTTGCCAGATCAATGGATGCATACAAAGGTCCAGAGGTTATATAATTTGCTCAAGTTGTAATACCACATTTACATCAACAGCTCTCTTCAGCATGGACCAGACAGGCAAGTTAAAGGGGCATGTGGCAGTGTCACCCTAGAACTCCCCACTGGGATAAGTGTTCTTCTAGATTTACAAGGCTTCCACTTGCCGTGCTTCTTCATACAAACCCAACTCCAGATATTCAGGAGTTGGTGTTAACCTATTTTAAATGCATACTCACAAATTGGACAAATAATCATAAGACTAAGGGTAGACTGAGCTATATATGAGCAGAAATATAGACAAAACTCAAATTATTCCTCACCCCGCCCTCGCCCCTTCCCCCCACCACCACGTTAGGGGACGGATAAAAAGTTCATACATGATAGATCTGCTCCAAATGTCCTAGCTCTCTATTTATTTGGATTCCTTTAGATTCTCTATTTATTTGAATTCTCTATATTTGTACCAGGCAGGATATAACTGGAGGGAGAGGGGGCAGTACACTAGTTATAATATTTAAAATATATAGGAAGCTTAATATTAGAGGAAGTTTAAATACACAGTATTTGTTAAGTGGTGGAATATGTGAGAATCCAAATAATAAACAATAAGGAAAAGCTAGCTGTTTGCAATTGCTGCTACCATCCATCAGCTTAGATTGACAAAGGAAGAAGGCCGTTTTACTAGATTCCATGGAGCATAGACTCAACCAGAAGGAACTTAAACCACAGCAAACAGGGAAAGCTGAAGCCATAGGCACGATAACAGCCACTAAGGGGTACTCCACATGAGATAGAGAATGTGCAAGTTAAATATCCAGCCTTTTCCTTTCCTTTCACTTTCCAAACTGTGTCCAAGTCCTCTGTTTGCTGAACAAATATCAAGGCAACTTGCAGGATCCTGGAAATGCAACTTGTAGGTCTCCTACTTGCTATGATACAGAGCAGAGCAGGGGCTAGATGAAGGAGAGATCTCAGCTCAAATAAGCCAAAGAATGGCACATTATACCAAGCATTCTGGTAATTCATTGCTGGGTAATAAACCACCTCAAAACTTAGTGGCTCAAATCAACACCAATATTTATTTTGCTCATCATTGAGAATTTATGTGGGGTTCTGCTCTACTCAGTGTCAGCTGGGGCCATTGAGAATCTGGCATTTCACTTACTCACTCATCCGTTGCTCAAGCTGGTTGTCAACTGGGCCCTCAGCTTAGCCTGTGGCTGGGACAACTGTATCTGGCCTTCCCATGTGGCTGCTTGGCATACTCACAGTATGGTGGCTTGGTTCCCAGGGCGAATATCCCATAAGGATTTGTATGCAAGCTGCTACTTCTGATACAGTCACATCACAGGCCTGCCTGGATTTCAAGGAGAAAGACCATATACACACACCTTCCAATGGAGGACTGTCAAAATCCTATTATAAAAAGAGCACATGAGATAGGACATATGGGTTTGGGCATATTTAGGAAGTATACTGGACCAAGAAACTCTGGACATTCACTTTTAGTTCAGGCCACACACTGAGTCTATATATCAACCAACTAACAAAGCCCCAAATTGTGTCACCCAGCTTTTTTGAATTCAGAATCCCTGGTCCATGTATCCAAAGTGATAAGTTTAACCTTCTGGTCTATCATCTTAGAATCCATACCCTAAACATTCCCAGGTTTCTTTCAGTATAAATTAGCAAACCTTGAGATTTGAGTTTGTACATTTTGGGGCTTAACCTTATGTTGTTTCTCTGGGGGAATACTAGACTATAATTCTAGAAGCCTGAAGCATATTTACAAGTAAGCACTGAAAAAAAAAGTGCTTCCCTTTGCCAATAAAGTGCCTGAGAGACATCATCACAAGATTTTCAAGGAAGCTATCAAGACACTCATAGAACAGGATATATATATGTGTGTGTGTGTGTGTGTGTGTGTGTGTGTGTATATGTTTTTGTTTTTTCTGTTTCCAAGGGAGACTCTGACTCCTCTGTTATGTCTCCCTTTCTTTTTATGTATGAGTCTGGTCGAGGCTGTGAATTCATCTAATGTCATTTGGTGAACTGTAGATTAAATGTTATGGCTACAATTGATTCTTTCATAAAATCAGAGAAATTCCTCATCTTTTGGCTAGATTTTGAGCTTAGAATTTTGGACTTTATAGTTTAAAAATGCTTATTCTTTAAAAATGTTAATGTTGCTCGATACAACCAGCTCACCAACTTTTTCTTGAATTACTCGTTACCATATTTTTTATATGACACTGGCTTATTGTTCCTACAAAGATTTGCCTTCAATTACCTCTTCCTTCCAGATGACCAAAGGATATTACCTAAAATGCAGAGATGTAATGGAGGTCAGACTTTCATTGGTAAAAACCAATAAAAACTAATGATTACTTATTATTATTATTATTTTACTAGGAGACAAGCAGGAATAGATTAGCAGGTATTGAGCATAATAGTAAATGAGTTAATTTTTAGTAGATCATTCTAGAGGCTCTACTAAGAGTAGGCTGTAAGAACAGATAAATGCAGGAAAGCTAGTAAGGAATCTATTGAAATGCTACATTGACAGAAAACAGGGGATTGTACAAGCTATAGATATACAAGATGTACAAGAAATAGATATGTTTTGAAGGTAGAGAGAACAGGATTTGGTGAGTAATTACAGATGAGCTATGATAGAGAAAAGTCAATGGGAAGCATAATTCTGCCAATTACTAATACGGACAAGACTGGATGAGCATCAGGATAAGGAATGAATGGGGTGGGGAGTAGGAGGTGGTATCAGGAGGTCCACTTTTGACAGGTTAAATTTGAGATGTCTAGCAGATATTCAAATTTAGATGTTAAAGAAGTGGTTGAATATTTGAGTCTAGAATTCAGGATGAGGTTTGGGCTGAATATAATTTTTTTTTTCGTAATTGACAGTAGATAGATGTTGTCAATTCATTTCCTGCATTGCTGAAATTACATGAGATCCCAAATAAGTTAGCATATAGAGAGTAGATTCAAGTACTAAATCTAGGAGCACTACAATCTTTATAGCTGTTAGTATGAGAAAGATTAATAGAAATGATAAAAAGTTACAGGCCACGAGGCCAAAGAAAGACCGGGAGACATTCTATGATGTCATATAAAAGGAAATTCTTGCCAGGAGAAAGTTAATCCAAGTGTCAAATGCTGCAGATGAAGCACATAAAATGCAGGCTGAGAAATGACCATTGGATAGGACAACATGACGTTCACTGGTGATGTAACAAAAGCAGTTTCTGTGGAGTGGGAAGAGTGAAGGACTGACTGCATCCGGTTTAGGAGAGAAATGCACATAGTGAACACAGACATTTTCAGAGTTTTGGTCCAATGACTATCAGAGAACTTGAAGTCATTTCTTTTTTCTTTTTAAACTCTATTTCTACTTTATATTATTATTTGTATTTTGTGATAATTCTATTCTCCATTTCTATTTCATAATACTAATTATTAACTCCCTGCTATGAAAGATGAGGTTATTAGCACTATAATTTTCACTCCAATTTCTTCCTCCCTACAACTTCTAATTTTTTAGAATACATTTTTACTTGGTCACAGTTTGTAACACTTACATTTATGATCTGTATCTCTGTAGACCAAAAAAAAAAAAAAAAGGGGGGGGGGTGCTGTAATAAATCTCACCAAAAGTAACCTCACAGGATGATTTGATCATAAATTCCTAACTGGGTAGGTCATGCCTCAGGCCTATAACTTTTTTAGTAAAAGGTTTATCTTTCTAAGCCAGTCCTTTCCATTGTTTTTCTGCATCTGGGTTAAGATACCCTTGAAATGCTTCTTTTTCAGACTCCTCGTGAGCATAACCACCCTTAAGAGAGAAACGTAACCTTGTTAACTATCCTGTAATAAAATGGCAGACATTTCCCCACCTTGCTTTCTCCCACCTTCACACGATCTTCCCTCAGTTCTGTCCTTAATTCCAAATGTATAAAAAATGTACGAAACCATCATTCTACGGAGCGTTTGAGATCTTGCTTCTTGGCACTATCGTCAGATTCATCAAATAAAGTCATAAAATTTCTCTACAGATTTGGACATTTCTTATGCTAACATCCACAGTTCTCCTTGTTTCAAAATCTTGTTTTATATTTATATGATTTCAATGTACACCACCAGTCCTTCTAAATAGCTTCTTCATTCCTGCATTGTATATTTTGACTAAATCTTGGGTAGCTAAATTTCAATAAGTTTTTCAATAAGAGCTCTTGAATGCTCTTTTAAAAAAAAATTATTGGGGAATATTGGAGAATAGTGTGTTTCTCCAGGGCCCATCAGCTCCAAGTCGTTGTCTTTCAATCTAGTTGTGGAGGGCGCAGCTCAGCTCCAAGTCTAGTTGCCATTTTCAACCTTTAGTTGCAGGGGGCACAGCCCACCATCCCATGTGGGAATTGAACCAGCAACCTTCTTGTGGAGAGCTTGGGATCTAACCAACTGAGCCATCTGGCTGCTGCCCCTTTGGAAGCTCAGTGGCAGCTCATTGTCTTCAATCTAGTTGTGGAGGGCGCAGCTCACTGGCCCATGTGGGAATCAAACGAGCAACCCTGATGTTCAGAGCTTGCGATCTAACCAACTGAGCCATCCAGCTGCCCTTGAATGCTCTCTTTTTTGAGTTTCCTCATATTTGAGAATATTTTCCTTTTGTTTTTATACTTGAATGAAAATTAGGCTGAATATAATTTTCTTGGTAACAAAATTTCATCAGTATTTTCCAAATTTTCTCAGTACTTGCTGTACTGGTTTCATGAACAAATTTTGAGTACAATCTGATTTTCCCTTTGCTAGTGACTTTCTTCTTCTTCCAAGATGTATACTTTTAAAACATTTGACCCTTATAATTTCCTGTATATAACTCATTGTTGATTTTTATCTTTTAATTCATTTTTATATAATTGACATATTTTAATCTACTCGTGCAATTTTCAGTTCAGAGAAATTTTGCTGTGTCATTTCTCTGAAAACAGTGTCCAGGTTTCAATTGATGCCGTCTCCATTTTAGGAAACGTTTTGTTGGATCATCAGTCTCTTTGTACCTATTATCTCATCCTTATCACTTTGATCTTTTCTCCTTTTCCTGGGTGCTAAAAGTGACAAGATAGATTTCAGCAATAACTTTTCTTCCTTACTGTTTCTAATTTGTTTTATTAGATAAGCTACTGTAATGTTCTATAATACTTTGTAACATGTTTCCTTTGCTCTGTAATCTCTTTTTCCCTCACTATTAAGCAAAAACATATGTGTGTGTTAGTGTATATGTGTACAGTGTATATGTGCATGGTTGTGAAAGTTTTAGTATCAAAGTGGTCTTCTGAGAGTGTTTGTATTACAAGAGACTTTTCTCCTTTTCATCTGTTTGGTTTTCTAATGTTTTCTTCACTCAGTTTTGCATTTCTTCTTTGCTAATAGGAAAAGTCTCAAAAAAAAAAAAATCAAGTTAAGTCACTTGTCTTAGAAAGTCAGCATGTATAATGATATTAGAACCTAAGTCTCCTTTTTTCTAGTTTAGGTCTTATTCTACTATTTTATGTTTTTATTGAGGCTTGAGCTATTTAAAGTATATAAACTTCCAAGAATAATACTCTTCCTCAAGTTTTGTTATTGCGGTCTGTGACAAATAGCTAAGTGGGCTATTAGGTTCAGCAGGTTATTCTATTTGAGGTATATCATTTGGCTGCTGAGGTTTTGGGGAATCTGACTAAGGGAGAGTTGAGCTGAGGATACATTCAGTTTGGGTATAGATGAGATTTACATTTGCTTTTGCTTTTGCAGGAGGCACAGATACCACTTGTCTGGAACAACTTTATTACATTTCAAAGTCCCACCCTAATACGCTCACACTGGTGGGGACTCAGGATTTGTGTCCAGATCTTAGCCTCTTTTTTGATAGTTGACCCAAGGTAAAACAATCGTTTGCATTGATTAAACCAATCTGACTTTATCTTATTTTTGGCTTATTTGTTTATTTTGTTCTTTTTGGTGATTTCCATTGTTTTTCTATGAGCCCTAAGACAGTCTTTTAAAAATATGTTGGTGGCAATTCAAGGCTATTTGTATTGTAGTAGAACATTATTCTATATATAGTCATCAGGAATCAGAAGTCTTTTCAGCATTTACTTATGTTTCCAAGTTCGTATACATAGAATTAATATAATTCTATGTGTGAGAAAAATAAACAAGTAATCATTCTTTTAATTCTCCTAACTATCTTCTGTCAAATTTGGTCAACGAGAGTCTTTGTCACTTACGTAACATCACTTCCCTTACTGATTTTGCCTGGCAAATTATTTCCAGATTTATTAAATTTTTCCATTTATATGCATATGTATTTATATATGCATGTAAATATTTAGCTTTACTAATCTCATTCCTTATATTTTCTCCCAGCAACCTAATTCTCTCTCAGATTACAAAAGTATATACTCTAGGAATTCTTCTATTAAGAATTTATAGGTGATATACTCCCTGAGAATGTTCATGTTTAAATTTTATTTACTTTAACCTCTATTTCCATAGGTATAAGTCTGTGATTTCCTCTTGAAAATGACGTTCATTATTTTCTAGATTCTACAAAGATCTGACAATTAATTTCCTGAATTTGTTGCAACAATGTTGCTAAACTTTTTTGACATCAGAGGGATTATTCATTATGAATTTGCACCAAATGGACAAACAATCAACCACGTTTACTATTTAGAAGTGCTGAAAAGACTGCATGAAAAAGTTAGACAACCTGAACTTTTCGCCAACAATTCACGGCTCTTGCATCAGGACAACGCACCAGCTCACACAGCACTGTCTGTGAGGGAGTTTTTAGCCAGTAAACAAATAACTGTATTGGAACACATCCCTACTCATCTGATCTGGCCCCCAGACTTCTTTCTTTACCAGGAAAAAAAAGGAAACATTAAAAGGAAGACATTTTGATGACATTCAGGATATCAAGGGTAATACGATGACAGCTCTGATGGCCATTCCAGGAAAAAGAGTTACAAAATTGCTTTGAAGGGTGGAGTAGGTGCTGGCATCAGTGCATAGCTTCCCAAGGGGAGTACTTTGAAGGTGACTGTAGTGATATTCAACATTGAGGTATTAGCACTTTTTCTAGGATAACTTTGAGAACTTAATTGTCAGACCTTGTATTGTTGATGAAAAGTCTGATTCTGGCTAATTATAAATCCAATATTATTTTGTCTGAAAGGGTGCAGATTTTTGTTTGCTGATGCTACCCCTTTGACATATTTATTTGCAAGTGCTTTTGCAATCTGTGGCCTTTGCAATCTGTGTATGTACATCTTTCCTGAGTTTTGGAGTATTCTTTCTTTTATATCTTTAAAGAGAACCTTTTTTCCATTCTTTCTTTTTTCCTTAATTCACCATTAGAAGGATTTGGGATGTCTGCTTCCATTTCCTAGTTCCCTTGTCTTTCTTTTCCTTGCTGTCAATCCTTTTGGGCTGCATTCCAGAAAGATTCAATGGCTAGATCTTTTAGACAGGTAATATGCTATTTAACTCTTTAAAAATATATATTCACATAACTACCATTTTAATATTTTACTATTAAACATTTTAAAATTTTAAAAATATTTCAACAACTATTTCAAAATTTCAGCTGTGTTTATCTATATTTTCTTTGAGGAACTGTCTACCTTGTTGATTATATTGTTAATACTTAATTTAAAATTGTGTTCATTTTAGAATCCTGTAGGTCACTTTTACTTCAGACTTTAAAGTTCTGAATACTTATTTATTAAAAATCAAAATTTATCTAAGTCCTTGGAGAGGCAAAGTAAATGCATGAATGCTTTATTCTGTGTCTTTATTCCAGAAGACAAACTAGACATAATATGAAAAGATTATAAAAAATAATGTGGGAAAGTTTAACATACAGTCAGCATACAGATAGCATAGAAAGGTCCAAAGTGAAACTTTGGGATTATAGTATGCACAGGTTAATTTAATTCTTTCCTCATATTAGACTCATAATATTTTATACAAATTACAATTAGTTTGGTTTGTTGCTATAAGCTTTTATGTTATTGGCTTTCCTTGTATGTTTGTGGAGTCTTGATTGTACTTTCTTCTTTGTACTTGAGATTTCCTGTTAGATATTCATCTGTGTCTGTTTGTACAGCTTGTGTGTTAAGAAGATGCTTCAATCTATTGATACTTATACTGTGCCTATCCTCCACGATGAGGAGAGTGGGAAGGGATGGAGCGAGGCGAGATCTGTAGGTAACTTCTTGGTGGGGACTTCCTATTCCTCTTGGAAATCACTAGTCACTTGAAACACTTTTTGGTAATTATTTATAAGTACATCTTGTACAGAAGGGAAATGATTCCAGATGGAAGCTTTGTGATGCAGAAAGGAACAGAACAGCCCATAAATGAAGAACATATAGGCCAATTTAAAAAGTATTTTTTATATTTAAAAGCAAAAGTATAGTTAACTATGAGGTGTGAGTTTTAAAACAAATAAAGAAATAAAATCTATGATAATAGCACAAAGTTTAGGAGTGGGGTAAATGGAGTTGAACTGTTGTAAGGTTCTCATGTTGTTTGAGATGCAGTAAAAATATTTATTTAAGGTAGATTATAAGCAACAAAGCTTACGTATTTTAATCTCTAAGTTACTAGCTAACCACTAAAAGAATAATTATATAAATAATGTGAATAGAGGAGATAAAAGGTGATTGAGTATTCAAAGGGAGGCTAAAAGAGAAGAATAAAGAAATAAATAAGACATGGGAAAATTAGAAAATAAATAAGAACATAGTGATTTAAATCTGCTCATGTCAGTGGTTAAATTAAACATAAAAGAAATAAACCTTCTGAGAAAGTGACAAAGATTTTCAGAAAGGATAAAAATACAAAAGATCTAATCACTTTCTCTTTCCAAAAGTCACACTTTAGATGAGACCATTAAGATATAGAAAGAAAAGTGAATAAAAATAAAAAAGTATGCCATGAAAATCTGCAAACACAATAAGAAATGTAATGTAACTGTAATAACATAAAATACTTGAATATAGGAAATTATTAGAGGCAAGGAAAGACATTATAGGTAGATAAAATAATCCTTATTAAAATGGAGAAGGTATTACCAATCCTAAATTTGCTTCAAAATGCAAAAAGTCAAAAAGATAAAAGAAAAATAGACAAATTTATAACCACAGTGGACATCTGAACATAAATCCCAGTAATTGTTAGGAAAGGCTGACATAAAATGGTAAAGGATATGTAATGTTTGAACAGCACAATTAATCAATTTGTCCTGTCTGACATTTATAGGACTCTACACACAAGAGGAGGAAAATGCACATCATTTGTAATAAATATGGGACACGTCCCCAAATGAATTATATGCTAGCCACTTAAGCAAGTATAAACAAATTTCAAAGTATCAAAATAACGCAAAGGATGTGTTCTGATCAAAGTGGAATTAAACTGGAAAGCCACAACAGAATAATTTAAAAGTCCCCAAATGTTTGCAAATTAAGCATAAATTTTAAAACAACCTATTGGATTAAAAACAAAATAGTATTTCTTGTTAATATGCTATCACACAATGTAGGTAAAGATGAATGAATAAAATAAACCAAAGGTCTTTGGAGTAGAAGCTAATGCAACAATGCCTTGAAGAAGCCTCTATTTTGTTTTAACACTTTCTAAAAAGCAAAGAGAACACAATTCCTCCAAAGTAATGGGGAATTTACTGTGATGATTAATATGCATCAACCCACTCACTCCCGCTCTCCCCACCCCCACCCTCCCACCCACACACAAAAGCCAAAGACCAGGAGCTTAGAAAAAGTAGGAACTAACTGTAGGCTGGAATTTTGCTGTAGCTTTGGTGTCACTGACTACGGACATGACTCCATTGCTTCATGGTGGCCTTTCTGTCCCATCTCCAACTGGCTTATTCTCTGCTCTAAATTCTCAGTTTCACAACAGTATATGCATATTTTCTGATTGAAGGATAATACATTATGCCTCTCAAGCCTTGCTCTACGTTATGTCTCTGGTTTTGGATCCTACTGCTACCTACTCTTTTTGTGTTTCCTAGCTCCCATTATTAAGAGAATGACTTTTCCCCTTAGCTTTTATGTCAGTCCACAATAGAGATCACCATCAGTTTTGAGTCAGGTACCCAGCAGTGTTTCAACTAACAATGACTAGAATGAGGGGTATTTTTCAGGTAGCTATTAGAAAGTAAACTTTTAGACTCCAAGATGGATAATATTTAACTAAAGCTTGATTGGAAGATACGCTATTTTGCTCCTAAATTGACAACAGTATCTCTTAAGTAAGGTTCATGGATATTTGAATCAGAATATTTTGTGCTTATCGTTCAAGATACACATACTGGATTCCACTCGTGATCTATTTTATCTGGATCTCTGTAGTGAGAGTTGGGAAATATGCATGTTCACTATTTTGCCAGTAAAATCTAAGTACCTTAATATTGAGAGTTATCAAAATGCTACTCTAGATCTCTTTGAGAGTAATGTATATCATCCATTGTTCTAAACACCCCCAAACTCATCCCAATATGAGACGGTGATTAGGTTCTTTTTTGGCTACTACAGATTCTTGAAGATTTGAAATATAGACACAAAGATCAGATTGGCATCTAAATATCAATTTTCTTTCTGGGAAAACTAGATAAGATAAAAAGCTGGAAAAACAAGGATTTTGGTCACTTTTCCAAAAACCCGATCTGAGACCCAGGCATAAAAGGATTTATTCTGCAGTTGGACATTTACTCAGGCAGCCTAAAATAAATCAGTTTTATACTCATCTTGTCCGAAGAGTGGGGACAAAGTAGGCTGCAATTCAACATGCTTCTAAGAGACAAACGCCAGATATGGACTCATATGTGTTTATTTTATGAAACTTAGAGTCAGTGAGGCATGATCTGTGGCCCTAAGCTAGCCTAAAAGTATAAAGGGAAAAACAACATAGAAAAACAAGCATCTTAATACCTCAACTCTTAATAACAGAGAAAGGAGTACCAAGTGCTGTGAGATTCTTGTCATTCTACCAATCAGATAAATCACTCTTCCTGGGAAGAAGTAGTTACAAGGGTGAAGGGAGAGGCAGAAATAGCTTTCCCATTAATTCCCAAAGCGAAGAAGTTTCCATTATAATAACCCAAAGAATTTGAGAGGAAAATGGTCCACAGTCCAACCCTCCAAGGTGTCTACTCGGATCATGTACTTATAGAAGAAGACCCATGGGGGGAAAACACACTCTGTCCTTAGTTCCAAAAATAGTTGTATTTCTGTTCGGCAGCCTCAAACTCTGTTTGTCCAAAATGTAACTCACCTTTCCTTCCTCAAAGCATATTCCTACTCCTGTTTCTTAATCTTGGAGAATGTTGCAGTGAACCAAAGGTGTGGTGCGATCCTTTCTGGTTCCTCCCCTTTTTGCATCTTCCATATACAAGCAGTCACTAAATTTTGTAAATTCTACCTCTTTAACATCTCTTTATTCCCACTATACTACCTTAGTTGTCTTGAGTTCTCCAACTGCATTCCAATGTGTCACTATGTCCTATCTTGCACTATACCAGGCCACGCATTTCGAACACAAGTTATTATAATATTTAAGCAGTAGATTGAAATTTCATATTGATATATTTATCTTACAGATTGGATTGTAAGCACTGAGTAGGTAGGTACTATGTCATGGACGCTTTATTAACGTAATTATTTTTCCTTCTTTTGTTAGACATTTGTGAACTCATCCTAATTTTTATTTCAGTTCTGTCAATGATATAGGACTTCATGAATTATTTTAAGTAATAACATCTCCATGAATGTATCATATTTTGCTTATTGGACCTTAGCTAAATTTACTCAGTCATTCCTTTTGTAGGTATTTTAAATCCAAATCACTTTTGTAATTAGGCAGGATATAAACAAATTAAATAATAGAAACATTCATTCAACAGAGAGAGCTAGGGTGGCAGATAACCTGCTGTGTTCTTGGGCACAAGCAATTTCCAGTAAATAACATTTGGAGAACTGTTAACCTTGTCCAGTGTACTCGTATGCCTGAGGTTCTGTGGCTTTTCATACCTGTATTTCCAGTGATAACGTGCTTCAATCCACATGTGCTCTTAACTCTAAGGTATTAATCATCTACCCATAGAATGCTCTTCTATTTCAAGCTTCACATGACCTATGGTTTTGACCTTTTTAACATCATTCAAAAATGTCAAAACTCTGTTTGACCTTATTATCTTTAAGAAACACTTCTAAAAGCACTGTGAAAGGCATAATATATTTTTTAAAAAATTTAAAACTGCTGCAGATAAGATTATAGAAATGTAAAAATAAATTGAACGATAGATTTTCAATTCTGTTACACAGAAACTTTGGGTTATTTGGAGATCATTCTGGGGCTACCACAAGGGGGAAAGAAAGCAGCAGACAATTGGCTGGAAGGATGTTCTCGCCTTTCTTGAGTTTCTGCTTCAGCCACAATTTACCACTCTTCGGAGATGTGTGGTGGGGAGTTTCAACAATATTTTTAAAAGGACTATATGAGTTCAGATCTACATAACTATTAGACACATCTTCAATCCAGGATTTAATCAAGAATTTCTCCCAATTCACTTTTTTTCTTAGAAATCTTACCCTCATATACCCAACTCTCTGACTATAGTCTTTACTATTTTCATCTCCTACCCAAAGTCCTTATTCAAAGTATGCTGATGCTACTTTGATCATGAATGGGCCTCATTTTCTATCTCTAGTTTAGATACTGAAAATATATTATTCACCTACCTACAGAAAGGCCAGAATCTTGATATATAACTATTTTTAAAAAGTTGTGGATTATGTCACCAGTTTTATATATGCTGAACGAATTGCATCATATTAAAACCAAGCTAAGGAGGAGAACTATTAAGTATACACAAAAATTTGAAAAAGATAGCATAAAAATTAAAATTTTAGCAGTTAACTTTAATTCAATCTGTGTTGCAGATCAATCTGGAACTGAAAGGAACATAAATTGCATTCTAAGTACTTCTGAATCACTAATCAGGAAAACTTTAAGAAGCAAATATCTCAGGATAAATTGCACTAGAGAAAAGTTGTTAGGGAGCATCTGGCAAAATAAGGAAACAGGATTTTCCTCATTAACAAGATTTTTAAAATCTACATTTTAAAACCATTAAATGAACTTAATCTCAATGGGCATGATCACTACTACTCCATTATCTATTTAAGGAGATAAAATACAAGAACCAGTGTTTCCTAGATGAACCAGAACATTTCCAGAATGATAAAAAAGTATCCCAGCCCACTGAGTATAAAATTAGATTGCTGAATGACTGGGGCTGGCTGGGATTCTCAGGTCATGATGACTCTTCCTTATGCTAAGCAGATGAAATGTCAGAATAAAATCATAGCCTAGCTTTAGTTATGAATCTTAAATTAGGTGAGATAAAGAAACCTTTTGAGGTGTCATGTAGTATGATTTAGGTTTTATCTCCTTATTCTTATCCAGAGTACTGGGAATCTTATTCTATACCATGAAGACAACTTGCTAGCTAAGCTGACTTTAAATGAGCTTGTACTCACCCTACAGAAACAGTGGAGCATCTTCTCAATGCAGTTAGTTTGCAATCGGAAGCATGCTACGGAATTCACGTCTTGTTCTACATTCATTGTTAGTATTGCGATTGGTAAGCAGCAAACCTTACAAAGCTCAATACATCATTTTGTGTATAATTAAACACAGTTTTATTTCCTCTCCCCTATATCCCCCAATGGCAAAATACTTTAAAGTGCACTTTGCCAATGTTCAGGGCAAAAATCTCTAAATGTTTTAGCCAAGGCTGCCACCATTATATTATTAACATATTTGGATACAGGAAAGTATTGCTATCGTGTATTCTCCCATGTTGTTAAGATTTTTTTTGTAGATTGTGGCCCAGTGACACCACCGGTGGCTCAGGCTTCTGAATCTTGGAATACTAATATTTTAGTAGTACAAAGCTTTGATTTAAAATGTTCCCTTTTCCACCTCAAAGTTTGGAGATAGATAACATCTCTGCAAAACTAAGGACCTCAGAGCTCAAATCAGGAACTGCATCTTCCAGGTTTCTCTTCATTAAGCTTTACCTGGAAGAAAATAAAAATCTAGGCTTTTCGTATCTATAGCTTTCTAGTAGTGCTCTCTCACTTCTCTCTGTCTTTCCTACCTCTCCAAATCTTCTATCCCTTTAATCTAATGGAAAAATATATATATCAACATGTAAATACACACACACATACATGTATTGCTTATAACAATAAACGTTTAAATCAAAATTATGAGGCTCAGTTTTGAGATAACACATTCATTTCATCAAACATTCCAGGGCTCTGTTTAGCTTTACATTATATAGAGACGGGTCAAGTGTATTCTGAATTAAGATTTACATTAATAGAATAGTAAGTGTGATCCCCAACTTCACTGTACGTATCAAATTTTCCAAACTCCAATTATATCTTTCTCATTAATTTTAACCATTTTCTGCTATCGAATTCTAATGTGTCTTTGTTTATTTCCTCCTTGCCAATGAATTGAATGGACTGCGTCTATCATTTTAAGGAAAATGATTAATACTGCCATGTATCCTCTTTTGAAGGTCTTTTAAGAATTTTAATAGATACCTTGACTCCAGTCAAGTGTGATCCAATATGCTTTCTTAGGCTCGAGATTGATTGATGATAACCAAATCTTTGATTAGTCTGTGGGACCAAATGCTTGAAAGAATATGGAAAATAGATTATTTAAGATCATTGCAACTGCTTTAAAATGAGTTAAGCTCTATTTGTTAGAGGTGGAAAATAGAGAACAATGAGTTGATAGCTCTAGCCAAAAGTAACCTTTATTTTCTAAAATATTAGTTTCTACCTGGTCGTACACAAGAATCACTAAGAATAGTTTTTAATAATACTGCTGCCTGGATCACAATATTTCTGAAAGAGAATCTCTAGGGATCTGTTTTTCTTAGAAGCTCCCTAGATGGTGCTTACGCAGTCATTCTGATTAAAAAGAAAAAAAATAGACCAGGCATTATGAAACCACTAGTTAAGAATGTTATGCTTTAAAGCAATTTATTACACTTTGAGTTTCATTTCTTACATGTGATGAGCTTGGATAGCATCACATCATCTTTATGACAAGAAAAAAAGATAGGAAAACTGAAAATCAGTGATATGTAGGACACATTAGAGAACTAAGGTTATAGAGCCCCAAATCTGTAGAAACAGGTGCATCCAGCAAGCTGAAGCAGCCGAGATCTGCTTACCTGAAGCAGATGGCACTGGAGCCATAAATTGGTGGGAACACTTACCAGGGTGATTCTGAGGGATGGTTGAATGTGGACGAGTGTGTGAGTGAGAAAGTCCTCAGGACCACAGAGATTCCAGTACTCGCATCCCACCAGTTTCTCACAGTAAAGATCCAAGAAAGATGCCTTCACGTCTTTAGGAAGGAGAAGAGGAGAGGAATCAGTATGCAATGTGTCTGGAGCCTTCACTGTAATAAAGACATACTCTCCAGGGGAAAGGACTTGAGCAGAGCAAAAATACAGCTAAACATATCATATTCAAACTACAAAGAGCCTAATCTCAGCCCCATACAGCCTTATATTAAACAAGAAAAGAGAAAAACAGCCAACAGGGCTCTGGACACTGTAGCTCGAAAAGGGAATAGGTGGCAGATGAGGAAAAAAGCTATCCCACTGGAAAAAGAGGTGCAAGGGTCACAGCTTTGAAAAACAGGCTACTAAAATAATGAGATTTAATTTGAAAATGAGAGATTGTTCCCCCTCCTCACACTTTACTAACACACCAAAGTGAAATACAAAAAGGAAAAAAAGAATGAGAAAAGGTACAATAGCCAAGAGTATTGGTACAATTTTAAAAGTATAAAATTGTATCATGAATACCACAGGAGAAAAAAGAGAGAAAGGATCAGAAGAAATCTTTGAAGTAATAATAGCTGACAAGTTTCCAAGACTGATGATAGACACCAAATCACAGAAACAGGAAGCTCAGATAACACTAAACAGAAGAAATACTAAAAACAATACAAACAAACAATAACAAAGCAAAAATAAAACAAACAAAAATACAGCTAAAATTATCACATTCAAACTACAGACAAAATGACATTTTAAAATAAAGCAGAGGAAAAAAAAATCATATCACCTATGGGTGAAAAACATGATTACAGTGGACTGCTCATCAAAAACCAAGGAAGAAAGGATACAATGGAATGAAATATTTAAGTATATTTAGTTACAGATATATTTGAAAATTTTTTTAAATGTCTATATCTATTGAAACCATGCTTCAAAAGTGCAGGAGAAATAAAAGTGTTTCCTATATAAACAAAAACTGAAGGAATTCATTGCTAAATGACTTGCACTAAAAATCTAGATGTTCTAAAGGCAGAAAGAAAAGAATATAAGTCAGAAACTTAGATCACGATAAAGAAAAAGAACACGAAGGAATAAATGAAGATAAAATATTTTTATTTTTTATTATTAATGATCTTAAAAGTAACTGTTTACTTTAATACCAGTATTAATGTTTTGGGGATTATATCATACGGATAAGTAAAATGAATGGCAGTGATGTTGCAAGAAATAAGAGGTAAGAATTGGCAATTCTCTGTTTAAGTGTCTATACTACATGTAAAGTGGTATAATGCTATTTGAAGGTAGATTAGAACAGTTAAAAGTGTGGACTGAAAACTCTAGAAACAATCATTCAATTTTTTTAAAACAGTATAATTGATGTGCTAAGAGCAATTATCTTGGGTGGTCAGATGGCTCCGTTGGTTAGAGAGCGAGCTCTGAACAACAGGGTTGCCAGTTCGGTTCCCACATGGGCCAGTAAGCTGTGCCCTCCACAAACTAGATTAAAGGACAACTCCTTGGAGCTGATGGGCCCTGGAAGCTGATAGGTCTTGGAGAGATGACTGTTCCCCAATATTCCCCAATTTAAAAAAATAATAATAAAAATAAATTTAAAAATCCTTAAAAAAAAGAGACATTAAAAAAAAAGAGAGGTTATGGATGATAAACATCCTAACAACAACAACAACAAAAAAGCGATGATCTTATAAAATGTTCAATTAAAAAAAAAAAAACAGGAAAAGAAGACAAGGGAGGGAGAAAAGAAACAAAGAATAAATGCAACAAATGGAATACAATTCCAATATGATATATATTTACTTAACTATGTCAATAATTACTTTAAATATGAATGGTATAAATATACTAATTAAAAGACAAAGATTGTCAGAATTGATTTAAAAAATGATCCAATTATATGTGCTCCAAAAGTAACTCACTTTAAATATAAATAAACAGATATAAGGACAGCAAAGGGATGAAGAAAAATACATTATGCTTACACTATTAAAAATGAGTCTGAATTAGCTATATTAATTTCAGACAAAGCAGATTTATGAACAAAGATTATCAAGGATAAAAGAGGTACACTAAATAATAATAAAGGGTTCTGTCATTCCAAAATAAAAATCCAAAAATATTTATACACCCCAAAATAAAGTGTCAAAACATGAGGGAAAATCTGATAGAACTAAAAGGAAAATAGGCATATCCATTATTTTAGTTGGGGTCTTCAGCACATTTTATTCAGTAATTGACAGGTAATTAACTAAGTAATTAAGCAGAAAGAAAATCAGTAGGATATTGTGACCAAAATAACACTATAAATATATTTGTTCTAAGTGACATTTATACAATACTCCATCCAACAACAGCAGAGTATACAATAGTCACATTATTCTTAAGTCCACACAGAACATTCACCATTATGTTCCATCTTCTGGGCCATGAAATATACTTTAACAAATTTAAAAATAGACATTATACAAATTATGTCCTCAAAACAAAATGGAATTAAACTAGAGCTCAAAAACAGAAAGATAACTGGAAACTCTCCAAATTATTAGGAATCAACCAATATAATACTAGTAATATAGGAGTCAAAGAAAAGTTGTAATAGAAATTAAAATATTTTGAGGTGAATGTAAAAATACAATGTACAAAAATCTGTAAAACGCAGCAAGAACAGTGGTTAAAAGAAACTTTATAGCATTAAATGAATATATTGGAAAAGCAGGATGATCTAAAAGTAACAATCAAAGCTTTCACCTTAGGAAAACAGAGAAATAAGAATAATTTAAGCCAAGTGGAAGAAAAGCAAGTGGAAGAAAAGAAACAAGTATAGGAATCAATAAAATTTAAAATATTAACAAACCCAAATGCCAGTTCATTGAAAATTTCAGTAAAATTGATAAACAAGCTAGGCTAACATGAAAAAATTTGATCTAGATAAAGAATATTTTTAGAATAGATTTAGATTTACAAAAAAGATGTAAAGATAGTACAGTTCCCATATGCTCATGACCAGTTTCCTCTATTATTAATATCTTACATTAGTAACATATTTACAATTAAACAAACAATAAAGACCTATTATTACTTAGTTCATGCTTACATTAATATTTCCTTAGTTTTTTTGTCTGTTTGGTTTTGGTTGTTGTTGTTCCAGGATCCAATCCAGAATACCACATTTATTTAACAAAAATAATTAGGAATTATATAATTGTTCTACTTCTCAAATTCGATATCAACCTCAAATTTGATTAACAAACTTACACTTTCTTATATCTCTAGAAATATGTCCTTGTTTTTATGTCTTCCCTATACTATTTATTTCAAGATCTTTCTTAATTTGAGACTCTACTAGTAGATTTAGATATTTGAAGATGTCTTATTAAAAATTGCATTTGAATTTGAAACACAATTCTTTTGAAAATAAGGCACTTGCAATTGAAAACTTAATTTCTCCTAGAGATTGTCCTTTGAAATTATACTCTAAGCCCATTGTTTTGGAGATAATAAGATTAAAGACCCCAGAAGTAAAATGCTTTGCCAGTAACAGACCTATTTAGTGGCAGAGCTCAGATTCCAGTACAGATCTCTGGACTCTCAGTTTTGTGCCTTTTTCCTCTTCACCCCATTTTAATTTTCCATTTTCATCTCTGGTCTTGTTCTTCCAGCCTTAGTTATACATTAGGATAATTCCTCTAGTCTTGTTCCTGCATAACTGGAGATAAATTGAAGTAGCATTTGAATGATCTATAAATATAGATCTTTCTAGAAAATTTACAGGTGCAGATTTTTTTTTGAAATACAATGCTTTTAAGAATGTTTAGAAATTAATTTTTTCAAACATTTCACAATTTTTTGGGGAAAAATGTATGCATTTCATTTTTATGGCATCTTTTATAGTAAATCATTGCAATACAGGCTTGATATTTTTATCTTTGAAATATTACAAGCCACTTTAACCAACACGTGACCCATACATAGCACCTGCACTGACCTAATAGACAGTAATGGCTCATTTGTAAATTTTATAACCTGAGGGTTTAATATTTCACTGGAAAGGCTCTAATAGGCTTTTGGCATGAGAAAATCTATGGAAGAGTCCGATGACTTTTTATACATTATTAATAAATAACACTTATGTAAAACAATATACACTTTAGTATCCGGAAATTATGTAAATGTTAGAGATTCTTTTTTTTTTCCCCCAACTAACTGAATTCCTATCACATTTAGAGTTTTCTATCACAGTTCTGGTTTAGAAGAGATTGATATGCCTCTTATACATGAGTGTTGAGCACATTTGCTTAAGAGAAAGAATACTGAGATAATTTAAGCTCCATTACTTCATCAGTGTCTCCATTTCTTTTAAATTGCACTCATTATGATGAACATTTCATATAAAACATCCATAGGTTATTGTTTTTGTAACTAGCATATTATAATAAAGTGTTTACTTAATTTTCAATAAATTATTTTCTAATTACTTACTTATTCTGGCATTTTGATAACATACTCAGAGAGAGTAGAAGATAGCTTCTGTCATACTTTAATATTTTGGAGTTCAATTATAATGCAATTAGAAATACTTATTAAAATTAAAATTTCACACACCTTCTGACATAGCAATTGTATTAATTGATTTGTATTATTATGAAATTTGACAATGTCTAACGATGGTAAAGCCACACACATAAATGGTACATATATACCTATGTATGTAGCTAGTAAAAATAATACAGAAGCTCTGTATCTATTTATATAAAAATTTCAAGATATTTCACTAACTAAATCAGTCAATATAGAGAATATTGTGTATTGACTGTAGAGTGGGCTATCTTTGGGTGTATAAACATGCATATGTGTATGACTGTATATGCACATATGCATATACATATATATACATATATATATGTATATATATATATATATATATATATATACAAAATATCTCTGAGAATGTCTTTGAAAGCACTACCAAAGACTGACAACGGTGGTTGCCTTTCGAACGATAATGAGAAGCCAGGGGCAGGATTAAGAAAGAGGTTTGTTTTCCATATTGCATGCATTACTGTAATTAATGGAGAAATAGATAAAATGTAAATAAAATATAAAAAGTATTATACACTTTGCTGACTATCATTAGTATTTAATTTATTTCATTTACCTACAAAAAAAGTATAGACACTTTATTTTATCTCTTCATAAACACAAACTATATCTTAGCAGGAGTGTCCAAACTGCGGCCTGCGGGCCAACTGTGGCCCATGATCCATTGTTAATTGGCCCGCAGCAAATTCCAAAAATATATTTAGTTAAATAAACCAGGTGAGGCAATACGTACTTCACCTCGAGTGAGTGACCCGGCTGTTGGTGTATTTTACCGCATATGGCCCTTGGTGAAAACCGTTGAAAACAGTTTGGACACCCCTATCTTAAAGGATCTTCCTCCATTTTGTATTCTAGGAGAAGTGTATCTTTGAACTACCTTTGTCCTAATTCTTCTTTTACTATTTCCACATTACTGGTTTTAAATTTCACATTATGTAGCTCTGAGTTTAGATGGCCTATTTTTTGCTGTTTTTCCTCTTCTCTATAAACATTTAGAAACTACAGCTGAAATTATTTCTGAAAGTGGCATTGTGATTTCCTGGACTCATTTACCTTTTGAACTTGTTTTCCTGAGAACATTTCCTATTTATTATTAGTAGTAAAAATCAATTTTTTGAAGCTCATTTCTTTAACAAAGCAGTTTCCTTTTTCCTCCTCTGTTTACATTTAGGAAATCCTCACTCAAACTTGCCTCTCTCGCGACTGCCACCTTTGAATAATGCTTTGGGTGTCTTTAATTAAATTTGTTACCTATATGATTTCTAATCTATAGCTAATGTTTTCATCCTTATTTGATTCAGAGGGAAAGATATAGTAGCCATTTCTAAACAATTTCTTTGTTACTTATTCATTTAAAAAGTCAGGATTTTATAAAGATGTTGGTTAAATAGTAAGGAAACAATTTATCTGTTCTAGTTGAAGCTTTATTTTTTCTTTCCCATTTATCTCCTTGATAGTGGGAGGAAGATTTAGTTATGTAAGTATAATCCCTAACTCACAATTTTTAAATACAATGGGGCATTTACCAAGAGATTAATGACCTTTTATTTATTTCTTTTTTTTTTGAATAGGATATCAACTTCATTGTATTTTATTCCCATTACTTTTCAAGCTGCCTTTCATATTTTGTATTTTCTACATATTTACCATAAAGTAATTGGTTTCATGAACATTCTTTTTTACTTCTTTGAAATACTAGGATGAAGGATAGTTGATGAACAGTTTTTCTTTCTCATTATTAAATATAGTTTCTAACTAATACGGAAAGCTAGTTAGTACCCTAGCTAACATAGAAAGTGAAATTTTGAAGTGGGTTTTGCCTTAGCAAAAATCAAAAATATGTGGCATTGACTTAGCATTTGGATGGCAGAAGGTGAGCAAATTAACACTGGTGATTTTATAAATGATAATCCTTGTTTGTAATGGCAAAAGATTCACTAAATCATCACCGGTAATAATGGAGAAAACAACATGCATTTGCTGGGTCAGCCACTCCAGGGGAGGAAGCTACAAAGCAGGACTTAAAATACAAAACCTTGTTAGGATGTGTTGGCTTCTATGAGCTGGTTTTAAAAACATGTTGTAAGGATAGTGTAATGCATGAACAAAGAAGCCAGTTTGCAGTTGGAGATGAAGGGATAAAGGGACTTCTGAGTTGAAAAGTCACTGTTTCTAACGCCAAACAATGGGATTTGAGGACCAAAGTTTTGGTAAAATGTATCAGTTGAACAATGTGTGAGAAAGAAAGCAGAAAGCAGGGATGAGGGTGGAGAGGGAGACAGAGGAAGAGAGATCAAGACTGAGGACTGAGTTGAGAGGTGGGGCACATGGGTGTAAAGTGGAAGAAAAATAATGCAGATTTGAGACCTATGATTGAGAAAACTTTGGGTTTGGTTAGTGACGAATGCAATACCTAGTAAATTTGTGAATGTATTATATTAGCGAACACACTAGAAGGCTGAAAGAAAAACACTTTTGATGTTGGGATAATTTAGTCTTCCATGATCAGTAAGCTTTAAGGGCATTATAATCCTAAGGACGGCATGCCCCAAAATATTCACTTCAGATATGACCAAGGAGAATAATGGATACGGAGGCGTTTCCCAAAATATAGAGCCAGGGGTCACGGCAAACAACGGGCAAGAGGGTTCCTTGCAGAGAAAAGACTCAGGGCCTAATAAATGTTGGTCGTTTTATTGCTGCAGCCCAATGAATGGACTTTTGTTAAGAACCTCAGCTTTAATTATGGTCAAATTAAAATTGTATTTGAGAAGGACAGTCACTTCAAAAATGAATCAAAAGCTATACATTATTGTTATTTTTTTATCATTAGTACTCCATAGAGCCTGTATTGTCTATTACAAAGCATGTCCTTCTTCCTCTTTCACAATATGGATATGTAGATACATAAGCACACACACCTGCACACACATACATATACATTTCTCCAAGAATGCAGCTGTATTGAGAATTGTAATTTACATGTGTAAAAATATATATTGCTCCACTTTGTATAAGGTAGTATCAGAATATTTTGTCTACTCTCCATAGGCAGTGCTAAGTACAAAGAGAAAATTATTAGTAGTAATAAATAAGACTTCTGGAAACAATGTTGGTGATCACAAAGGAATAAGATGGGAATTTACCAGTGAAATGGAAATGCACAAACATATGACACTTATTATATACTGGATACTCTGCTTTGTGTTAAGTAATGCTACTCACAATAATTAAATGAATGAGATACTATTATAGACATTTAAATGAGGGAACAGAGACAAAAACTAATTTCTTTCACTTTGTACAATTAATAAGTGATTGACTGAGATTGAAATCTAACAGACTACCAGTGAAAGGTGCAGAAATGACCCAATAAGAAGATCATACAGGAACAAAACCACCTTCAGGAAATCCAGGTTATTCAAACCTGATACAGGAGTTATTTAGCAAATTATTTTACAAGAAATAGTTGAAATTATTATTATATTTTCATCTCCTTATCACCAACTTAATTTTTGTAGCCTGAATTTTAGATAAAAATAATGCATATGACCTACTAATACATTGATTTTTTAAAATAAATTTACTTTTTAAGCATCATAGAAAGTGTGATTTAATACATAGTATTTTGTTTTGCTTGGAAAGATACTAAGGCATATGGCTGATTTGTGGCTTTTAAAACCCTGTAATTACTAACCTAAAATCAGAACATTAGGCAAATTATTGAAGGAATTTTTTATGTATTTTGTAAATGATTTTGTGTTCATTAGTCTAAACTCTTTTAAACACTGCCTGTTAAAACATTATCTCTAGGTAAATTATTGATGTGTGCCTTTAATGAGAATATTACAGTATGTGCAATTCAAACACCAGCTAATTTAGTAGAAATTATTTTTGGAAATTGGCTCAACCATTGATTGAATCCAACAGCTAATTTTTCATTTCATGAATCTAAAGTGATATCCCAGACACATCTATTTGGTGAAATAGTACTTAAAAAAACAGATTTACTTATCTGTATCAAGACTCAATAAAATATAGGGCAACAATATAAATACAAAATTCTAAAGGGATGATCATTTAGATGAATTTCATTAATACTTAAAAAATATTATTGTACGAAACAGAAAAAATCTTAGTTGTTTACAAAATAGTTTAATGGCATAATACATTTCTGGCAGTAAAAGTGAAAATTTAATTATCTGATTATGTCTGCCATGTCATATTCATATAATAAAATTTTCTATAATGCCGATAAGTTCTGAGCTGAACGTAAATCTCAGTTTAGTTTGTTCCCAGATTTATGTGAAATGCTGTGGCCAAATTTGCATGAAGCAGTGCTTGGATACTTTACAAAGTGGTGTGGTAGGTCTCTTCTCTTATAAACAACATATAACACACTATATTCCTCAGGGCCAAAAATGATAGTTTCAAAGATTTTTGGTTTAACCACAAGTGATAAAAATTAAATTGTTTACCAAAGAAACAAAAAGCCGAACAATTATCTTACATATAGATTACCCTTTAGATTATTTCAAGTAAATTACCAATTGCATAAATTTTACTAAAATAACAGAATATTCTAGCTCATCTAATTAAGTTTAGAAAAAAACATCTCTACACTATAATATGTCTCTCAGCTTTCCTTGTGTACTATTTTATTTTCTATTTATGATGACTTTGTCTAAAGAGCATCAGGTTTCTAAATTTGAGAAAACAACTGGAAAAACCTGTTATTTAAAGGAAATGTATCCATTACATCATTTACAAGTTTAAACACACAATTTGAACACCGAGAATAGTTAAGGCACATTGAAGAGCAACTGAGATTATGCTTTAACATAAATTTTAGACTCAACCAAGAAACATTTAAGAACTATACTGGATGTGTAGAAAGCAGAAGTCATCCTATTTGCAAATATTTCTATTTATATTAAAAAGCATTGCCCATAAAAAGTATTTGCAATTCTTTTTTAATAAGAGTAAATATTGTCAGGAAATTATGTACTAAGAAAAATGGTCAAAATAAAGTAAAAGTGGTGCCTATTGCTAATAATGACATAGACGTAAATGAGGGAGGATGTCTGAGTACAATTTATCAGGTTTGGCTGGGCTTGTGCTGCCTAATAAATGACTTTGAAACAGTGGGTTGCAGCCACTAACATTTGTGAATTGCTCATAGATCTATGCATCTTGGGCTGATTCTCTACTTCGCTGTACTGTGATTTGCTGAGATTATCTCTGCTAGATTCAGGTGGGCTTGGCTGCGAGCTGAGTCTGTTCCACGTGTCTCTTCACTGTGGGACACAGACTGAAGGATGACCTCTCATCGGGAACATGGGGTTTCGTGAAAGAGGAAAGATTGTACGAGGAGTAATAGAAACAAGCAAAGCCCCTAATGTTTCTGCTCAGAACTAGCACACCTCCTTTTAGCTCAAGAGGCCTTGCTGCCCTCATTCAGGAATTCATCAGGAACATTTCTACTACAAGTTATTCCAGGGTGTAGTTTTATCAAATTTTCTTTTGCTATTATACATGGATTGCAAAGTGGGTCTAGACCTGAGTTTGAATATTGACTCTGCTAATTTTTCGGCCAAGACACTGAGCAAATTGCTTCACTTCACCATATTTCAGTTTCTTTATTTGTAAAATGGAAACATGGCCAATACCACATAAGGCTGTTGTATAAATTAAATAAGTTTATGTATAAAACATGCTTAGTAGAGAAACTGGGACTTAATAACAGACCAATAAACAGGAGATGTAATGATGACAATGAAAAGGAGTAGGTCTGTCGACAATAACAACCTAATGGCTGACCACCACATACGAGGTGTGATCAAACAATATGGTGAATGTTTAAGTAAATAAAAAAAAATATTAGAGTAAAAGACACATTGCCATTAATCCCTCTCAAAATAACCCCCCTCGCTTTGAACACTCTTATCCCATTGTTCTTGCCACTTTCTGAAGCAGTTCTGGAAGTCCTCTTCTGTAGGTGTCTTTAGTTGTGCTGTCATGGCTGCCTTGATGTCCTGAATCGATTCAAAACGTTTACCTTTCATGTTCATTTTACCTTTCATGGGACTTAGGTGAAGAGCCAGAAGTCGCACGGTGCCACATGTGGTGAATAAGGTGGATGAGGACACACTGTAATGTTTTTATTTGACAGAAATTGTCGTACCAGAAGCGATGTGTGACACGGAACCTTTCCGTTGTGATCACAAAATATGGTGAATGCTGCTGCCAAGTGCCATCCAACAGAAAGGCAGGGATCTTCAATACGGGCAGCGGCACGTGGAACCTTAGTAACAGTGTGTGACAAGTTTCAACTTGTTCAATGCTGTCAGTCTGGTGTGAGCTATGGTTGAGAGAAAGTGTGTTTTAAAGTGTGCTGTAAATCATGGATCACAAACAACACATTGACATGAAATGGGCAAATGGTTTTGTCCTCCATCATGACAATGCTCCATGTCACACATCGCTTCTGGTATGGCAATTTCTGTCAAATAAAACATTATGATGTGTCCTCATCCACCTTGTGCACCAGAACTGGCACAGTGCAACATCTGGCTCTTCCCCAAAGTCAAAATGATTCAGGACATTGAGGCAGCCACGACAGTGCAACTAAAGACATTCACAAAAGAAAGTGGCAAGAACGATGGGATAAATGTGTTAGAAGCAAGGGGGTGTACTTTAAGGGGGATTAATGGCAATATGTCTTTTACTGTAATACATTTTTTATTTAAACATTCACCATATTGTTTGATCACACGTCGTATCTCCAATGTCAATGCTACATACTTTAAGTTTTCTTCCACTCCTGGTATCAATTTCTGTATTAGTCTAATTCTGTTATAATTATACATAACATTCAACAGACAACTGTGACACTTATAATACCTTACATTTATATCTTGCTTCAATATCTAAGAGTTTGTTGTAATTCTCTAGTGTTCTCCTGGGCTTATCTCTGTGAGAATCTGCTGGATTTGGATGTAGGATGCAAGTTGGGTAAACTCTGCTCCATGTATTTCCTTGCTTTGGGAACCAGGGTGAAAGAGCATATTTTATATTAGATATGTTCTCATGGTAGAAGAGAGAAAAACTAAAGTGGTAAATGGAAACACACAATGTCTTTAAAAATCTCCTGTTTCGTACAAGCAAACTTTGTTCTGTTTTCCACCAGTCAGGATTTTGTCTAGCCAATGCAAAAGTCAGTGGGAAAGTAGATTTTCTTCCCCCTGCATTAAATCATGGTAAAAGTGGAAATGAAAGAATGAATCATAAATAAATTATACAATCTACACACTAAGTAAACTAGATAAATACTCTTCCATGTCAGTCATTAGTGTATTTCAAAAATGAGTATGACAGCAAAATTATGTCACTAAACTACATGAAACCATTACCAAGTTGACTCATTTTAGCTTTCTGTTTTCTGAAATTAATGCTATAGTATTGTGCACAAATCATCAATTTTAAATATATAGCTTCTAATCCTGACATAATAGAACAAAGCAAAGAAGGTTGATGTTTCTGAAACTAAAAGCTGAGACAGTTATTATTAAATAATTATAATCACAGTTATGAATATTAAAATATATGACAATACCAAGGTCATATAAATGTTTATAAAAATGCTGTTTGTTTACCTAATCAACTTCTCCAGCAATATGTTGTAAAATGTTCGAAGATAAAATTAGTGATATTTTCAGCTCTTCAAGGTGTAGTAATAGAGAAGAGTTTAGGGAGCTTTATTTGTGTGTTATGTTGTTAATATACAAATAATCTCAGTGAAAAATGGAGCTGCCTTTGCCTACATGTTCATTGTCATTAATTTTATCACCAGGAAAGAATGTGCTCAATAATTGAAATTTCTATATTCAGCTTTTGCAAAAATCTAATAATGTTATGAATCAGAATGATTCTGAATTATTCTGAAATGAATCTATGCTCAAGCAGTTGGACATGCCTCATGAGACATTTTTCTAAACTTCTCTGAATGCCACAGTTATTAATTGCTTTACATCAATGTTTTATGATCAAAGTATGCCATAAACTAGATTTGATTTATATATTAGAAACTAAAATTCTTGTTCATAAGAGCTGGTCAACAAAATTTATTAAGCAAACACAATGGGGATGAATACTATACTTACTATCTTTTAAACTTGTGTCAGTCTCAATAAGGTGGAAGACCTGTACTCAGAAAACTATAAGACACTGAAGAAAGAAATTGAAGAAGATACAAATAAATAGAAGCATATACCGTGCTCATGAACAGGAAGAATTAGCATCATTAAAAAGTCCATACTACTCAAATCAATTTATAGATTCACTGCAATTTCTATCAAAATATCAATAGTATTATTCAACTAGAAAAAGTAACTAGAAAAAGTAATTATAACATTTATATAAAACCACAAAAGATCCCAAATAGCCAATCTTAAGAAAAAAAGAACAAAATTGGAGGTATCACGCTACCTGATATCAAACTATACTACAAGCTACAGTAATCAAAACAGCATGGCACTGGCATCAAAACAGACACATAGATCAATGGAACAGAACAGAAAGCCCAGAAATAAACCTATGCCTATACGGTCATTTAATCTATGATAAAGTACGCAAGAACATACAGTGGGGTAAAGATAGTCTCTTCAATAAATGGTGCTGGGAAAACTGGACAGATGCATGCCAAAAAATGAAACTGGACTACCTTCTTATTCCATATACAAGAATAAACTCAAAATGGATAAGGCTTAAATGTAAGACCCAAAACCATAAAACTAGAAAAACATAAGCATTAAACTCTCTAACACTGCTCTTAGTAATATATATATATATATATTTTTAATTTTTTTTTCCCTGATTTAACTCCTCAGGCAAGGGAAACAAAACAAAAAACAAACAAATAGGACTACATCAAACTAAAAAGTTTTTCAACAGCAAAGGAAACCAGCAACAAAATGAAAAGACAGCCTACTGAATGGGAGAAGATATTTGCCAATAATACATCTAATAAGGGGTTAATATCCAATATTTGTGAAGAATTCATACAACTCAATACCAAAAAACAAACACCCCAATTAAAAAATGGGCAGAGGACGTGAATAGACATTTCTCCAAAGAAGACATACATACGGCCAACAGACATATGAAAAGATGCTCAACTTCACTAATCATCAGAGAAATGCAAATAAAAATCACAAGATATAACCTCACACCTGTCAGAATGGCCATCATCAGTAAACAACAAGTGTTGGTGAGGATGCAGAGAAAGGGGAATCCTTGTGCACTGTTGGTGGGATTGCAAATTGGTGCAGCCGCTATGGAGGGTCCTCAAAATATTAAAAATAAAACTACTTTATGACACAGCATTCCACTTCTGGGTATTTATCTGAAGAAATCCAAAAAACTAATTAAAAAATACAAATATATATATATATATATATATATATATATATATATATATATATATATCCCTATGTTCATTGTAGTGCTATTCACAATAGCCAAGCTATGGAAGGAACCCAAGTGCCCTTCAATAGATGATTGAATAAAGAGGAGGTGATACATATACACAATAGAATGTAACTTAGCCATAAAAAAAAATGAAATCTTATCATTTATGACAACATGGATGGACCTAGAGGGTATTATGCTAAGTGAAATAAGTCAGACAGGGAGACAAGTACCATACGATCTCACTGCTGTGTAGATCTAAAGAACAAAATGAACAAACAAACAAAACAGAAACAGACCCATAAATACAGAGAACAAACTGATGGTTTTCAGAGGGTTGGGGAGCTGGGTGAAAAAGGTGAAGGGACTAAGAAATACAAATTGGTAGTTACAAAATAGTCACAGGGATATAAAGTACAGCATAAGGAATATGGTTAATAATATTGCGACAAGTATGCATATTGTTACGTTGGTACTAATCTGGGGGAATCACTGCATAAATTATATAAATGTCTAACCACTATGCTGTACACCTGAAACTGATATAAAATAATATTGAATGTCAACTGCAGCTGGAAAAAAAAAACACACACAGAATTTAAAAAAAAAAATCATACGTGACTTAAAAAATAAATAACCTTATGCCAATTTCAAGAATTCTCAAATTACATGAAATATTTTAATATCTATCAATGACTAGGCCCTACCCATTTGCTCAGGCAATAGCGAGTGATCCTCCAAAATGTGTCTTCCCTTCTTCCTGGTAGCATGGCCAACTCTAGCTCCCACTTCCCTTGAAGTGAGGTGTGTCTATGTGACTAAGTGATTGTCAATGGAAGAGGAGCAATCACTTCTGTATCTAGTCCTCAAGACAGTGGCTTTCTCCTTTCCCCTGACAGGATAGTTGGACTCTCAGTGATTCAGCTTTGAGACATGAAATGCTTTATGGGATGTGGCTATAAGAGAGAAAATATCTGAGTCTCTGAGTACTCATGAAGAATAGAGTTGTCTTGTAAACATTGGCTATTAACTCACAGTGAAATAGATTAAATTAACTAAAAGAGAGCTGTTACCTAAAAGTGAAATATACTTCCTGTTTTTTCAAACCCTGTATTATGGGGCTTTAACACCAACAAACCCATTATGGTCATTTAATTTAGCAACTCAGGATCATAATTGTAATCTACCTTTTTATAATAGCACATACATAGCAGGATGTCAAGGTAAAATCCTCTCAACAATTGTAAAATCTCTCTTTTTTTTTCACTTTTTAATTACGTGGGTTAGCTAATAATATGGTTTTGATAATAGAAAAGACTGAACTCACTTTATGTTATTTTGCATAACTATGTAACATCAATACACCAACATCAAAAAGTACCACTAATTTATGTATGTGCAAAAACATGCCTGTTCAACAGTCCACATTCAAAGTTAAAATAAGTTATTCCAAATTTCTTTTCATCTTCATTTTTAAAGTTTATCTTTTCAAGAAGAGTTGTTTCAAAAATGGAATGTAGTTGAAAAGTCACTGGAAAATAAGTCCTATTCAAAATGATATTTGGAAGGTTTATATATAAAGACTAAAAATTCTTGTTGATAAAAAATATGTAAGATTAAAGACTTCATTCTTCCATGTTTTAACTATTTGTCTTGAAATGAATTATTCAAACTCCAGGACAGGTAATTGTTAATTCTGACATAATATAATCTATGTTTTGTCTAAAATGGGTTCTTCTCTGCCATTTAAGTCCAGAAGGGCCCTTCGGAGTAGCAGGGCTACAGGCACTGATGTAATACATAAAAATGAACACACATTCTGCATGGAACATTTGATATCTATTCGTACTTTTGATGTAAGTATTGGCAGAGTGAACGTATAATTTTGATGACTCCTGGAGTTTTTTTATTCAGACATATAATAAAATAAGCAAAGTTAATCCTTATGCACTTGCTTATTAACTTTAACTTGATGAAAGCATTGCCGAGGAAATACCATCCTCAACGACTTCAGTGACCATAGTTTGTGTTCTCCCAAGAGCAGTCCTGAGAAGCACAGATAAAGACAGATAAAAGCCAGTGGGGAACTTAGTAACCAGTTGCTTACTGAGCAGCTAAGGCTCAGTCCTGCTGGGTGTGGTGGCCAGTCAGGAGCACTGGGAACAAACCCCAGGACCGTCTTATCAGAGAGCAGGTAGACTAACATTTATGTGCTAATGCTCACCCAGCAATGGTAGACAGTGGCTCCCAAGGGTGGTAACTCCACCACACTCCAGATTGCATCTGATGATAAGGAGTACCTTCCTTGGTGATGGAGAAAGCCTCCAGGCAGAGAATGGGGACAGAGGCAGGGCATCAGGTTGAGAAGCAGCCGGCTTGTTGGAAACTGACTGTAGCGACAGGTGAATTCAGATGGCCCAAGGCAGATGTGCTAGTTCATCAATGGCATCTGTCACACTCTACTTTATACCTATTATATTGTATTTGTTTACTCATCCAATATTTATGAAACTTTTTATTGGGAAAGATCTGTTTTAAGTGCCCGGTAAGCATCAGTCAACCAAACAAAATCCTCACTCTTCTGGAAATTTTATTCCAGTGGGGAAGATGGGGGGAGCAAATGATCAAGTCATTAAGTAACATAGAATTTTAAGATTTAAATAGTAAAATTGTCACCACTGCCACCACCACCCCAATTTTCCATTCCTTCAAGCACCTGGGAGTAATAACCAGCCAGTTTTGGGTCATTGTAAGGGAGAACTTTGCCCTGTAGATACCTGAAAATAGTGAGAATACCTCTCGAATTAAATAGTTGAATTTTTACACATCAAGGGTAATGCAGAAGATTAGTGGATTATCTGAGATGTTCTATTAAATGATAATTAAAGTCTGTTTTGACTTTGAGAGAAGTAGTGATGGTATTTTTCTTTTCTTTTTTTTTTGATGAGCTAAGATTTTTATTGCAAGTTATCTGTTATTGATAGATATAACACGTTGAGTTACAATGTACATACATGCACCACCCGTTTCAGTAAGTCTTCCCTAAATATTAGCTGCTGTCATCATCACCAGTGATGGTATTTTAAATATTGTTTTCATTCTTGGTTGAACCTGCAAAACTTCTTAGCATTTTTGGAATTAAATAATAATATCTGAAATATCTCATGTCACCAAAGCGTATACTTTGATTAGAGTTCGATATACCTTTTCTCTCAGGAAATGTCATAAGCTATGTGCAAAGCATATGCATTTATTATTTTATCTGTAGTCCCTAGCATAACAGTTGACACATAAAATACACTACATATCTGTCCAATGTATATACATGTGAATTTTTTTAAGCTTTCACTTAATATTTTGAAATTATTATATGAGCATCTTTTTTAATTACCCTATTTGTTATCAAGCCATCTCTGCATATGTTATTCTCCCCCATGTATTTAAGTTTTGAAAATACGTTAGCTACAGAGTTTAAAGAGAGGAGGAAAAATGAATTTTAATAATTCTAAAATTTAATTGAGGATGTTCTGCAATAGAAATTGTTTAAGTAAAGTTTTGAGTACAATGATCTTCTTCTGAAATTGGTGGTTGGCAGTGGTGAGCATGCCCAAAATGCACAGTTTCTAAACTTCTCTATAAGGTAAATTTCTTGTATACAAGTACCAGGGGATTTAGGAATTAATTTATAAAGGGTATGTGTGATAAAGTTATAGTTGTCCTCTTCTTTTGATTATTTTTCTCTGAACCAGAAATAAATAATATGGAAAAATCATAAGCTTCTAAATAAATTATAAAGACCCTTCCCTCCAGAAATAGCTTTAATAAAATAACAATGCTATATAAATGTAGATTGCTGTAGGTAAACATTTTAAACCACTGCTAAGACACATAATTATAGCACAAATTTAGCTTCAGGAATTCCAAATTACTACACATACTGAGCACGCACGCGCACACACACTCACACATAAAGTAGAGGCTCTAGTTAAATTCTACAGTACAGGTAAATGTCAGAGACATTGCAGGTTGGGTTCCAGATCACTGCAATAAAGCAAATACTGCAATAAAGCGAATATAGCAATAAAGCAAGCCACCCACATTTTTTTTTGCTTTCCCATATCTTACAGAAGTTGTTTATACTATACTATAGTCTATTAAGTGTGCAATAGTATTGTCTAAAAAAATCAATGTACACAACTTAATTTAAAAATACTTTATAGCTAAAAAATGTTAACCATCATCTGAGCCTTCAGCAAATCATAATCTTTTTGCTGATGGACTGTCTTGCCTCGATGTTGATGGCTGCAGACTGATAAGGATGGTGGCTGCTGAAAGGTGGGGTGGCTGTGGCAATTTCTTAAACTAAGACAAAATGAAGTTTGCCACATTAACTAACTCTTCCTTTCATGAACTATTTCTCTGCAGCGTGCAATGCTGTTGGGTGGAATTTTACCGAAGGTTGAACTTCTTTCAAAATTGGAGTCAATCCTCTCAAACTCTGCTACTGCTTTATAACCTACATTTATGTAACAGGCTAAGCCTTTTGCTGTCATTCCAACAGTCTTCACAGCATCTTCCCCAGGAGTAGACTCCATCTCAAGAAACCACTTTCCCTGCTCATTCATAAGAAGCAATTCCTCATCCATCAAAATTTTATCATGAGATAGCAGCGAGCATAATTCCAAGAATTATATCTATTAGATGTATAATTTTATAATAATAGATCAATTTCATAATTAGATTTGTATACAATTTTGATGTGTATGTTCCTAAAATGTATCTATATATAGTGACAGTATGGGATACATTATAAAAGAGAAATAGTGTATAATTAGAGATGATGCGTTTTGTAATCTACACTCACAAAGATTCTTCATGGTCAGTTGAAGATGCCTGCAGATCTCCAATACGGATTTGTATAGATTTGCTTTTAATGAGTTGAGATTCTGAGAACAGCCTTCCTTACAATGGCATTCTCACTCTAGGCTCCCAAAACAGAGGCCGGGAAGCAAGTCACAATTTCACTACACAAATGGTGGTGGCCTCCTTTTTTTCGTAAGCATTATGATGAATGTGGGAAACTGCAGTGTGAAAAAAATGACTAATTCTAAATATAAATGCGATAGTCATTGGTTAATTCTTACCTTTCTATCTCAGACATATCCTCAGGCAAGTTTGTGGAAAAGAACTTAAACTCATTCCCAAACATTTAAATATTTTAATATCGCTTTTATCTCTTTACTTAGATCATCTCTACAAAAGTGATATAAAATGGTACGATAAAGCCAATACGTGTGATCCATTCATTATATCCCTGCCTGGTCAAAAGATTAGATTGAATTATCTTTTCTTTCACATAATCTGGGTTTAATATGTGCACAGTTCCTAGCATTACATCAAGTACTGAAAGGGCCATGAAATAAGCAAATAAAACAAACAATTGTTCCCTTTAATAGTTAATTATAACTTAAAATAATACACCTGAGGATAGACATCATGGCACTAAAGCTTATCTCATGTTGATGGATACATGGTAGAAAACAAATTATTAGTGTTTGAGATGAAGAAAGTAACCTGGAGAAGTGTTTCCTTCCTCTGCCTTTTCTTTCTTTTTCATTTTTTTCCATGCACCGCCCCCTACCCTCTAGCATTCATTCTTTCCCCTTCTTTGCCTACCTCCCCCACTCCTTTCCTTAGATTAATTCTATTCTAGTCATGTAAACAAATAAGAATGCCCTGCTATTTTCCTCCCTTTATAGTAATCTACCGCTTTCAACTTCACTAGCTCTTATTTTTCTGTCTTTCCCATCAATGTCTTCTGCTAAGGATAAAGCAGATAACGGGTTCAGAGAGGTTATGCCAAGTTCACCATCCACTGGGATTTGTTTTTCATTTATTATTCCAAAATAACACTTGGTTAACCCACTGCTGAATATAAAGTATTTATGCCATATTTCTTCCTAGAGAGAAATTATCTCCAACTCCTACCACATACTACTTTAAGATGCTTCAGAACTCAGGCTAGTTTCCTCAGATTCACTCAATAATACATGATATGGAGGTGGTGGGGAGAAGAAGGGACCTGCTTGTCTGAGCACACACAGAATGGGAAATACATGGTGACTCTATTAAAATGTGAACTCCTGTGTGCCAAGTGCAGCATTGCATTAATAATAGGGATACATGAAACTAAATTGGAGGGCATTCAATATTCCATAAATTGTTATCAAGCAATGAAAAATATATGTTGTCTTGCAGTGGACAAAAGAATGCCACAAATTCTTTAATTCTCCTTTTATTGAGACTTGGAATATATTTTCATTCCCTTTGAAGCTGCACTAACTCAAGACTTTTTTGATCAATAAAAGTGACACTCTGTGCTTAAACTCTAAAACATCTAGTAACCTCTATTTTAGCCTCTTGGTACTCTGTATCACCATGAAACATGTCCAATACTCAGCTGGGTCGACCATTTGGAGAGGCCCTAAAACTACAATGAAGATGGGTCCAGCTAAGTTCAGCCTTCAGCCTTTCCTTCCCAAGGAGCCAGACAGATGAGTGAAGCCATCCTGAGCCATCCAGATCATCAGTCAGGCTGCCTGCAAAATACTATTACTGGGGAGTTAGTGTCACACAGAGCAGAATAATCACTCCTGAGCTGTGCCCATATTTATGACTCACGAAACAGTGAGACATATTAAAGTGGCCGTTGTTTAAACCCCTATGTATTCAGGAATCTATTGCTTATCGGTACATTAAAAAGATCACGCACTACTGGCATGAGAAAAATGCACAGTCTTCTAATTGTTTATATGACTACTGCATAGTTTCCAAACTATTAAATAACATTCCATACCTATCTATTGTGGTTATGACTTGACTGCGTATGAGTTGAGGAGAGAGAAGGAGATAGCACTGAAGGGTTTCTCTCATCAAAATCCTCAAATATTCCCTTTTTCCCTTTGTTTGTGATTTTAGGAAGAGGAGCAGGGCTCAGACAGGAGTGCAAGTACATAAACAAGGTGTCTCTTAGCGGAAAGAGTCAAAAGATTGTCAATGTGATGCTCAATACCCATAGCATTGTACTAAGGAGAAATACCTGGACTGGCGTTTGAAGCTGTGATTAAGTAAATGCTTTGCTGCTTAAAACTCTCCAAGCAGTTACGGGAGAAAGGGCTCTATTCAGGGAGGTCTCCCGAAGTCTGAGAACATTTTCTGTTGTTTCAGCATCTCTCAGCTTTGTGACACAGTTTCAAACTGTGCTTCAGTTTTTCTTTGAAGATTTTTTTTTTTGCCCAGTCTGCTTCTTTTAAAGGCCCTCCTTGAGCTTTAAAAAAAGATGAAAGGATGCATGAAAGTCAATTATTTTCAAAAGACTAAGATGGAAAACCAATAATTGGAACTGAGAAGTTGGGCAAGACGTATCTGTGTGATTTACTTAAAACAGGTCAAAACATTTGAGACTTCTTGATGTCAATTGTCCAAAATGAGTTGAATAACATGTCTTCTTCCAGTCATCATGCATGTAGGATTTTGTTGTATGGAGGCATTGCACTGGGAAAATATCACCCAAATAAGACGTGCCTGCGGGCATTTACATCACTATCTGTCAAGTTATGATGGTTTATTACTGATCCAAAACTGTAACAGACTTCTGCCCTTACAAGTGTGACTAAACACAACAGTATTGCAAAACTATCTTCTCTAAATAATTTGAAAATCCAAATAATTTGACCAAATAATTTGAAAATCCATGGAAACATTAATTGGCTTATTTTATGATCATGAAAATGTAAAAATCCAGATTTAAGATGTCACCAGACTTGCATAGCCCAGTTTTCACAAAATATTTCAAATGCCTGTGAAAATGCAAAATAGTACTGAAAATTTCAGCCTCATAGCAAAGGCCAGCAGTCAATCAAAATTTGCTTTTCTGCTTCCTATTTGTTTGATAAAATATATAGCAAAAATAAAGAAATTCCTCTACAGTTTGAAATAATGAGTGCAAGCTAGGGCTGCTGAGTTCTGATGGAAACTCAGTAAACACATGAAAACACAGAAAAAGATACAAAGTTATAAAATGACTAAAAACTGATAACACTGGTCAAGGATTTTCCAGGTCCCTGAAGAAACTGTCACCACTAGCAGGGAGAGAACTCTAAAGCAAAAAAAAATTAAGGGTTAAGAAGATGACAGCAGATTCCCATCCAATCACAGAGAAGACAAATCTTTCCAGACTAGAAAGAGGAAATATCTATTCCTTTTTCTACCTGAAACATACATGCATACACCTTATAGAGTAGCTTTCTGCTTTTTTCTTTTTTTCCCCCCCAAGATGTGACTACTTGGATGCTCTAGTTCTCATTCATTTCCATTTCAGGGATAATTTAGATAACTAATGTGAAGTCCACCATAGGAAAGGGCAGAGATGGAAAAATCTAGAATGTTAGTATATTTGGCTTTATAGTGGCTCGTGTACTGTTTCTGAAAGGAAAGATCTGCAGCCTGCTTCAAATATTCCAGTAATAAATTCCGGTCATTGAAAACAAGAAAGCCCTTTAATTTCAGTAGAATCATGTTAGATAAATGATTCTTAAACAACAGAGAGTTGGGGACACATATTTTACAATCCAGATTAATTACTGAGTCAAAGAAATAGGGGAGCAGAAAACATTTATCATTTTGTTTATGTCAAAACCTAAGCTAAGCTGGAGAATCCTTTATTAAATGATTAGGAAACAAAGAACACCTGAATTTTGCAATAAAACCAATGGAAAAAAGTCTACATAAAAAGTAACATAGCGATGAAGACAAATATGAAAAATATAATTGTGTACTCTCAAAAATTCAATAAAATGCTGATCATAAAAATAGAAAGTGAAATGATAGGACAATAAATTCAATAAAAAGGTATGTGATAAAAATGAAGCAGAGAGAGAGAAAGAAAGAGGCAAGGGGAAAGAAGATAATAATCTGGGTATAAAAGCTATGATTTTAATCAATAGAACCTGAAAGTGGAATCAAATATATACATTTTAGAGTAGTTTTAATAAAAATTCCAATGGTGATTTAAATGTAAGGAAGGGTAAATGAATTAACCTATTTAAAAAGGATAATATGGGAGTACATTTTAAGCCAGATTAATATGTACTATAACATTATAATAAATAAGATCTGATTTGGGTTAATGAATATAAGGAGTAGCTTAATAACAACCGTCAGAATCTATGACTTTATCCATGCTAGGTATTATTCTTAATGTATTACACAAATTAACTCATTTAACAGGCATAACAATTATTAAATGCATGTTCTATTGGTTTTCTATTGCTGGCATGACAAATTACCTCAAATTTAGTGTCTTAAAACAATACAAATTTACTTCTCAGTTTCTGTAGGTAAGATATTTAACAAGATTTTTGTCACCTTAAATCAAAGTGCCTCAGGTCTGTTTTCCTTCCTGGTGGCTCTGGGGAAGAATCCCCACCCAGGCTCACTTAGGTTGTTAGCTGTAATTCACACACTTTTGGTTGTAGGACTGAGGACCAGCATCCTTGCTGGTTCTCAGCCTGGCCTCATTTCCAGTGTCTAGAGGCTGCCCACATTCTTTGACATTTGTGTGGACGTTTTTTCCATCTTCAGAGCCATCAACTAGGGGATGAGTCCTTCTTATATAGGGAATCTCTCTGGTTATCCCTTCTACTGCATTTCTCTTCTGCTTTCTTTTAGCCAAGTCTCTCTAGCTGCCTTCCTCTTTCTTCCCCTTTTGCTTTTAAGAGTTATGTAATTACATTGTGCCCGCTTGGATAATTCAGGATAATCTATCTTAATGTCAGCTGATAAGTAACCTTAATTCCATCTGTAAAATCCATTCACAGCAGTATTTATGTTAGTATTTGATGGAATAGTTAGGAAGTGGGAATCTTGAGGGAATGTCTTTAGAATTTTTTCTGCCATAGTATTATTCTTATCTGAGATTTGCAGATGAATCAACTAGACACTAAGTACTTAAATATACACCAAGGACACAGAACCAAAGGTAGAGAAGCTGGATTCTGAACCTGAGTATTCTGGCTCCAGAGTCCATAATAGCCATCATTATGTCATAAAGAATTGTGCCAAGAAGCAAAGTCTAGCCTAACACCACTTGTTACAGACAATTCTAATGACATCACAAATCAGAAAAATTACTAGAGCCCCCTGACAGAGAACACTACATTAATTCAAGAGGCATTAAATATTTAAAAGTAAAAGATAACATTTAAAAAGCTCTAGATTAAAGTGTCAACGAATTTTTATGTTACCTTGGAATGAAAAATACATAAATATCTCAAGAAAAAAACATTACTAATTTTGACTGTGTTAAATTTATACAGTAAATCCTCACTTGACGTCATCAATAGGTTCTGTGACTAAATGAAACCCCACTCCAGCTCTTAAAAAGTCTCCAACCCTTTTTTTCAGCAGTGCTGTGCTCATACTGAGTTCTGGCCTCTCTCCCCTGTTGCAATAGCCTTGAATAAATCTTCCTTGCCTGTTTAATTTTGTGCAGTGCAATCACTGCTTTGACACCACACTTACATTAGAGAAGGAAGGGAAACCCAGGAATGGCAGAGAGGTTGGAAAAGTGATAAACAAAGAACAGTAAAAGATTCTTCCACTCCAGGTCCCTAAGGCATAAGTCAGCCCTAAACTAGGAAAAGGCAAACGTCTATGAACTGGAAATGATATTTAAAATTTAAATTTCACTTTACTGGAACCATCTTTTTTAATACCTAAAAGTGAGTTATAATAAATGATAAAAAATTCTGTAATTGAACGTGTTCTGAAAGTGATGGCTTCTCCCAAGGAGTCATTCAAGAGGTGGAGGGAGAGGGGAGATTAAACAGTTTATTTGAGGGCAGTTGTTGGGTAAAAATATAGGTATTTTTTGATGTACTGTTCCAAGTTCAATACTCTAATCAGACATTTAAATTACTTTAAAAATATAATATATACAGTATTAATACAAATAAGTGCCTAAAATAACTCTAACAAAATATGCGCAGGACTTCACTAGAAAAAAAAATAAGCCATGATAATTGAAAGGTATAGTATAATTCATTATTAAGAGACAAAGTATTAATATATCAGTTATCCCCAATATATATTCAATGTTTACAATTCAAATTAGACTAGTATTTCTCCTATTTTTAATAATTTTTATTCTAAAAAATGCAATCCAGGTAGATTAAACGATTAAATATAAAAAGTAAAACTTTTGGAATAAAAGAGAGGGATATATTTTAATCACATCAAGTAAGGGAGGACTTTTTGATGAAACATATAAAAACTACAAAGCCTATAGAAAAAAGATTATTGAAATTGAGTACATCAAAAACTAGAACGTTGAATCAAGGAACAATGTGAACAAGGTGAAAAGAGGATCAGACACTGAGAATATAAGTCCCATTGACTCCCATTATCATCTCCACACCTGCAGACTTCATGCCTCAAAGATGGATTGTTCTGGTTCCTTCCTATGTAAAACCAAACTCTCTACTTGTACACTAACTTCCATCCCCTCTTTTCTACTTAAAAACTTTGCTCCAATAATTCCGACCTGTTTTACTCGTATATATTCAAATGTTTGTTCTCTACCAGATAATTCTCATTGACTTACAAGTAGGCTGTATTTCTCCCATATTCTGAGTATGAAAGAAAATACGAAGTTTCTCTTGAACCCACTTTTCCTGCCTGCTATTTATGCACTGTTTTGCTCCAATTTCGTAGCAATAATCCTTGACTAACATTTCTACCCTCATCTCTGCTCCGCCAATTCTGTCTTAAATCCAGTCCAATTAGATTTTGCCCGCAGATATATACTCATGACTCATGCTGTTAAATCACCACATTGACCTAGCAATAGCATTTGTCACAGCTGATCATGCTCGTCTTTTTCACTCACTTTCTTCCACTTTCCTGATTGTCTTGTCCCTCATTTTTAACTCTTCACAGCTTATTTGCTGGTTTCTCCTCTTCTTTCTCATCTCTTAATGTTGAAGTGGCCCAGTGCTCAGCACATTTTCCTCTCCCCGTTTTTCCTTTGAAATCTCATTCATTCCCAGCATTTTAAGTTACTATTTTTGTGCCAGCAATTTTAACATCTATGTCTCCAGTTCACATTTTTCTCCTGAGATCGGGAATTCTATATATATTCACCAGTTTATATCAGAATGAATAATCTAATCAACGTTAGTATCTGTTAGTAATACCTTTAAAATATTTCCAGAACCTGACCGTTTCTCACCATTCCTCACCACCTTCACTGCTTCTCTCTTAGCCCAAAGGCAATATCATCTCTTCTCTGAGTTCTGTAATATTTCCTAACTTGTCTCTCTGCTTTTATTTTGCCTCCTTTACAGTCTATTCTTAAGAGAGTAGCTAGAGTACTCATCCTTTAAAAAGCTAAGTGACTCCCATCCTCAAAACCTCGCAACAGGGCTCACTCTACTCCAAGTTAACCCTAATGATCTTAAATTGCGTTGCAAGGCCCATCTGCTCTCAATCCCCCACCTCAGCCATCATCCCTTCATACTTCTCACTCTTCATTCTTCATAACTGCTTCATTCCTTTTCACTCAAGGGGCCATTTTCCTCTCCCTCCAACACTCTGAGAATGTTCCCGCCAAAGGGCATTTGTTTCCAATGAGGAGATATATGACACACAAGTACTTCATGTTTTTATTATGTAAAAAGCTTGTTCTATATTTTACATATAATCCATGATAAACCAAAGGAAAACCAACAAAGACAACATTAAAAAGTGAGCAAAGAATATGAGCACATATGTCACAAAATATGAAATATAAATGAGTAATACATTTATGTATTATAGAAGGGAACTGTTGGTGGCTGTGCAATTCTTACAGTATGAGGGCTGTTATAAATTTTGTATCAAGAGCATCAAATTATTTTCTTTTTGCTTTTGACCCCTGTACCCATTTCTCTCACTCTCTGCCACCACCTCCAGAAACCACAAATCTGTTCTCTATATGTATACACTTGGTTTTTTGTTTGTTTTTAGATTCCACATATAAACTAGGTCATATGGTATTTGTCTTTCTCTGGCTTATTTCAGTTAGCATAATGCCCTGAAGGTCCATTTATGTTGTTCCAAATAACAAGATTTCATTCCTTTTTGTGGCTGAATAATATTCCATTTGCCAAAATTTCTTTGTCCATTCACCCATTGACGGACACTTAGGTTGTTTCCATAGATTGCTTGGCTATTATAAATAATGCTGAATTGCACATAGGTTCATGTATCTTTTTGCATGTTTTCATTTTCTTTAGATAAATACCCAGAAGTGAAACTGCTGGGTCATATGCAGTTCTATTATTAATTTTTTGAGGAGCTTCTATACTGTTTTCCACAGTGGCTGCATCAATTTATATTCCCACCAATAATGCACAAGGGTTCCCTTTTCTCCACATTCTTGTCAATACTTATTTCTTGTCTTTCTGTTAATAGCCATTCTACCAGGTGTGAGATGATGTTCATTGTGATTTTGATTTGCATTTCCCTGATAATTAATGATGTTCAGCATCTTTTCATGTACTTGTTGGCCTTCTGTATGTCATCTTCAGTGAAATGTCTATTCAGATCTTCTGTCCATTTTTATTTATTTATTTATTTATTTATTTATTTATTTATTTATTTATTTATTTTTCAGCTGTTGAGTCGTATGAGTTGTTTTTATCTATTTTGGATATTACCCCTTATCAAATATATTATTTTCAAATATTTTCCCCTAAAGGGTACCCTTGTGCACTGTTGGTGGGATTGCAGATTGGTGCAGCCACTATGGAAAACAGTATGGAGGTTATCTCAAAAATCTGAAAATGGAACTACCTTATGATCCAGCAATTCCACTCCTAGGTATCCACCCGGAGAAATCCAAAACTCTAATTCAAAAAAAATTATGCACCCCTATGTTTATTGCAGCACTATACATAATAGCTAAGACATGGAAACAACCGAAATGCCCATCAGTAGACGACCGGATTAGGAAACTATGGTACATTTATACAATGGAGTATTATGCAGCAATAAAGAAGAAGGAAATCTTACCATTGGCAACAATATGAATGGACCTAGAGAACATTAAGTGAAATAAGTCAGTCAGAGAAAGACAAATACCATATGATCTCACTTACATGCGGAATCTAAAGAAAATAATAAATGAATGAACTAATCAGAAACAGTTTCAGAGACATACAGGAAAAACTGAGGGTTGCTAGATGGGAGCGGGGGTGGGGATCAGGGGGAGGGTGAGGGGATTAGAAAACAATCAGTAACCACAAGATGGCCATGGGGTTATGAAAGTTAATTTGGGGAATTTAATCAATAATGTAAAAGATTTTGTAGGGTATCCGATGGACACTTGTCTCATTAGGGAAACCAGCTCAGGGAAGATATAGATGCCTGATCACTGCACTGTACACCTGAAGCTGAAGCTGAACAATAATGAATGTCAACTACAAGTTTATATATGTATATAGATATATGCATGTATATATATATATATATATATGTATGTTTATGTGTATATATATATTATGTATATAGTTACAAGAAGTGGAGTACAGCATTAGGAATAGAGACAGTGGAAATGTCATGGCTGTATGTGATGTCAGAGGGGTAGTGGATGGGGGAGGAGGGTTGATACAGTCTGAGGGATATAAATGATAAATGTCTAACTATTACATTGTTTTATGCACCTGAAACTAATAAAAAAATAAATAGATAAAATAAAATAAAAATTCCTTACGGACAGCCAAAAAAAATAAAAAAATAAAAGCTCCTTTATAGACACACACACACACACACACACACACACACACACACACACAATTTCCTATTCAGTAGGTTGCCTCTTCATCTAATTGATGGATTCCTTTCCTGAGCAAAATAACTAAATTATAATTAATGCTTTTTAAACAAAATTCATCAAATGATTTTTGTTAAGGTAATAAAATGCTATCACTACAATGTTTTGCATACATGTATTTTATTATCACAGTTATTATATACTTTAATTAAACATTGGAGAGATAAATGTAGTTATTAATTTTTAAATATTAATATAAAATATATTTAGCACCCATTCAACATAATGCTTTGGGGAATATTTAATGATTTAGAATATGAAATAAAAATGTAGCCTGCATGTGTTTATATATTTAAATGTATGTGTGTGTGTGTGTGTGTGTGTACCAGAAAAATATATATATACGTATATATACATATGTATATACATATACATATACATATATATTGAAAATGCCAGTGATTATTAGCTCCAAGGAGTGGAATTAGAATTTATTTTATAATGTACTCCTTATCCTTTGGTATATTTTATGTCTCATAGTATAAATATTAGTGGGTTTCAGAATTTTGTAATGAACATTTTATACACTAATCTATACTAATTCATGTTTGGTTTTGTCAGAAACATAGAGTATGGATGGTTCTGGACTTGAGTTAAAAATAAAAAGGGAAAATTGGAACTGGAGAGAGTAAACAAAAAGCATCCCTATCTAAGTCAGAAGATTCGTTTATTATTAATTTGGGGATGTTATACAAAAAAGTTTTAGAATGATGGATGTTATTCACATTGGTGAGGTTATTCTTGCAAAGCATTTACATCCATTAACTGAGTTGATTTTTATAATACTTTTAAGTAAATGTTACCAGTATGGCCTGTCTTGCTCAAAGTCATGCACTCGTTTATTTATTCACAAATAGATACTGAGTCCCCAGTGTGTTTTCTATACCAGGAATACAGCAGTGAACAAGACGGATCCGTTCTCTGTGTTATGGAACGTCAGCCTTCACGGACCCTGGATTTGAGTCCATCCTTTAACTCCAAGTTCATTGTCTTTCACTACACTAAAGTAAGCATGTGGGGGTAAATCTAATTTGAAGCCTTTTTTTTCTTCATAGGTTTCTCTTTGCCCTCCGACAAAGTAATTCATCTAAATGTCTACTTAGCTAAAGACTTTATATACTTTGCAAATAATTTAATTAAAATCTAAATTATGTGGATGAACTATTTCTCTTCTATGTATCAGTTTGCTGGTGACCACTTGCTTATACTGTACTTAGAAAGCTGCCAAACAAATATAATATTTCCATTTGGTAATAGGAAACAATTACCCGGCTATCATCTTCTACAGTATGTTTCATCTTGGCATTAATTTTAATGAAATAATAATGTACCTGGCACCAGAATATCATCTATCATCCAAGGATCAGTATGTAACAAACATTAATTAAGCCACACAATAGCTCTGTAACAGAAAACATTATCAATCCTGAAATTGAAAAAATTGTTGAATAGGGAAAATGCCGATGGGAAACCCATTTTGAACTAAACAGAAGAGAGTAGGTTGCCAACTTGAATACTTTCAGTCTATTACTTTACTCAAAGAAACAGAAAAAATGTTGGGGATGAGTGGTGACTGCTCAAAAGAGAAAGAAACCCAACTCCTGAGAGTGGGGTGCAATGTCTCACTTCTTCACTTAGTTTAGTATATGAACACTCCATCCTAATTAATCTAAAAAGAAGTGTGGTTGACAATGTAAGAAACCTCAAAGCACTGTTGGTTAAAATCACAAAGAAAAAGCCCTAATCTAGTCCATAAAAAAAATATATGTTTGTAACTGAAGTAACCAGTTGAAAATCAGACATACACAAATAATTAGTAAAAATATTCTAGCCACTGCAAATGACTCAAAATTCATAACTTTCTGAAATAAATTAAGAAATATTTGCTCATGAAACACAATTTGTTTTTATATTTAATAGAAAGTGTGAACTTAAGATTGTCATCAAAGGAGGTCACTGATCTATAAATGAAAAAATAAATATATATGTATATATATTTTAATTGCAATAAAATTTTTCTGTGTTAGATGAGGCTTTTAAGTTCTGGTTAAGGAAATCACTTTGATCATTTTCCATTTGGCAGGGTAATACTTCTGTATCTCAAGACCAAAGACAATCCTTATCTCGCATAGAAATGGTCAAAAAAAAAAAAAAAGAACTTCAATAATATGTTATCTGCACCCACTACATGTATCTATAAGAAAAATGTGACATTCTGTTAATCATGCAGCTTTCTTGTGTGTAACTTTATCTAATTTTAATAATTCCTGGATTTTGTGCACTTCCACTATAAAAAGATTTCACACATTTTGCTGATTTGCAATTGGCAGTAACTACCTTTCAAAGGTAAGGCTGTGAAGAAACATCAGAGGTGAGGGGCTAATGGTTTGCTCAGGTAATATACTACATTTGCATTTTCTACAGCTCTTGTAATTTGTAGAGCTATATTGTGTTTGTGTGAAAGATGATTTTAGAATTACTTCTATCCTTTCAAGCACAAGTAGTTGAAAAATATTGAATGAAGATGAGATTGGTCATTAAGCTCTGAAATATGCAGAGAATGTTCTAATGCATTTCTGCATTTAGATTATGTCATCCATAAAAACTAGTTTCTTGGTTATTTTGATTGCCTTTTCAAAAATACTTGACAGCTGCATGCTCTGTTAATATGGTATATGAGTTCTTGGGAACGTACAGGTTTGCTTACTTATCACATAATAAAGTTAAGATCACCCTATTAAATACTAATTAGTTTACTGGGGATATGACACTAAACTGTACGAGTTAATCTAATCTTCTAAAAAATGAACTATTAATATTTTAAGTAGTTGCACTTAAAAATAAAAATCAATTGATTTTTACTTAAAAGTTCAATCACTTTAAAGTATATCACAAAACTGCTTTCTTTTTTAAATCTTTTACCTGAAATTTTATCTTGCCTGTATTCATTCACACTTCATCATCCTTATTTAGCTAAAACATTGCACATATTGATCTATTATTTTAAGACAATATTATTAGGTTGGTGCAAAAGTAATTGCAGTTTAAAAGGTTAAAAAAAAAAAATTGCAAAAACCGCAATTACTTTTGCACCAACCTAATATTTAGGACTCAGGAGTATGAGTTTTGTGGAAAGGATACTACTAAAAGGAACGAAAATATTTTCTTAGTTAAATATTATTAATAATACCTACAGTTACTAAACAATAATCTTTTGTTAGGAATGTGGTAAGTGCTTTTTAAGTATTTGCTCATTTAATCCTCATAGAATTTTGTGATATAGGCACTGTACTAGAATTAACATGGTTATATGTATGTATTTGAGGAATAGGCATAAAGTAAAAATGTAATTTGCTGAAAGCTACAAGTAAGTGACAGATCTGTGCTCTGAACACAATACTGCATTGTGTCTTGCTACATCAATGGAGTCGGTGAAGCATTTCAGTCACTAAGAGAATACAGAGCAGGGAGCATGGATCGTTCTACTTTCCTGCAGTAGATGGATGTGAAGCTGTGAAAATATGGCTTTGGTTTCCATTATCTGATAAGGAAATCGTAGGTCTGGACTTTAAGACACATGTGATAGTATCTATATCTAAAAAGGGCTGATAAATTTGAAAAGAAAGTATAATATTGACTTTTTTCTTAGTAATTATATTTTCCAATGTTATGTAGACCCTATTAAGTCAAGCGTCGCTTGTTGCTAGGTTCCCAGGGAGAAACACTTCTTTCCTAAGCAGACCTAGATAAATTGATCCCTATGATTGCACACTGTAGAATAACTGGCTATATTGACGAAAAATAATATTTAGAATGACACTCTGTACAGTGTGAGGAAAAAAAATCTAGGCTACTGATGCTAAGTTGAAAGTCTATTGCGATAGACTTTCAAGTTATAATTATAAAAGCCAAATTCTATGCAATACTTATGAATCCCACAAGAAGACTCTTGAGAATTCAAAATACTATTCAGTGTTTCCACAGAATAGTGCTGTCTGGGCAACAGTGTGAGCCTGTGGCAGTCAGGACACACGATGGGACCTACCTGTGAGTCGGTATAAAAGGGCACATGAGAACAGAGCTCCTCGCGTAGGATTGGCGCCCCAAGCTGGCTCCTTCTGGTTGCAGCATAGTCTTAATACTTGCACATACCGTTTACCAAGTAATGTTTTCTGGTTAGTACTAAAGTGGCTTTACTTGTGTGTCGCCTATTTTTTCCTTTAATTTTTAAATGATTCTTTGTTTGAAAAGTATTCTATTTTGCAGGCCATATGTACAGGTTTGATTTAAGTAAAGTGGACCAGTATTTATTAGGAAAATCCTAAATTGCACAAATGAAAATACTGCTTGGGAATATAGTTTTCTTAATTTCATTGAGATACTAGTGCTATTATTAGATATAATTAGTATTTTTTTCAACATTATTCCACTTGAGAGTAAGAATAGTCTTGATACAATATCTAGGTCCTAAATATTAGTTTCTACTATTCACATGCCCAGGAGACAAGGAAGCTTTTTAAAAAATACAATCATGGTATTGGTTTAAGCTTTGCAACCTACAACTATTACTCAAGAGTTTAAGCTAGCAAAAATAATATTGAATTAATTAACACATCAGTAGAGCTCTTATTTCACTGGCCAGTTTACTTCCTAATTCCAGAACTCATGTTCTGTGGATGCTTCCCAAAATAAACAATACCACTTATGTATGTTTCTAAAAATTAATAAGAAGCAAAAAAGAAAAAGAGGAGGAAAATTGGAGGAGAGGGAGCATAATATATATGATATAGCCTGCATGAGAGTTACTATTTTCATCCCATTCTATCAGGAAGTGCACAGAAGGCTGCATAACTCCGCCAAAGTCTGAGATTTGAATCCCCATGATCTGGCTCCAGAATCTACATTCTTAATGACTATGTTATACCACCTTTCTATAAATTTGGAAAATGCTACTCCATAGTTCTGCAAACTGTTTTTGAACACAAGAATCTACTGATCCAGAGATGGAATACTGTGTTTCCCCAAAAATAAGACCTAGCCCGACAATCAGCTCTAATGTGTCCTTTGGAGCAAAAATTAGTATAAGACTGGGTCATATAATATAATACAATGCAATACAATATTGGTCTTATATTAATTTTTGCTCCAAAAGACACATTAGAGCTGATGGTCCAGCTAGGTCTTATTTTCAGGGAAACACGGTATTTGTTTTAAATTGCTTGTTTCAGTTATAGTGATGGAATTGCATTGTCCATTCATATGCTCCTAATCCTCTATGGTAAAAGCATACATGGCAGTACCCCCTTAACTGTGCTTTCATTTTCCATGGTTTCAGTTATCCATGGCCAACCACAGTCTGAAAATATTAAATGGAAGCTTCCAGAAAAAAACATTTAATAAGTATTAAATTGCACATTGTTCTCAGTAGCATGATGAACTTGTGTGCCTTCCCGCTCTGTCCCAGTTGGAGAGTAATCATCCCTTTGTCCAGTGTATCCATACTGTATGTACTCCCCACCCGTTTGTCACTCAGTAGCAATCTTGGTTATGAGACAGGTTATCACAAATACACATATAGAGAGAGACCACATTCAAATAATTTTTATTACAGTAGACTGTTATAATTGTTGTATTTTATTGTTGTTAATCTCTTATTGTGCCTAATCTATAAATTAAACTTTATCAAAGGTATGTATTATAAAGAAAACCATATTAATAGTATAAATAAGGTTCAGTACTATCCAGTTAGAGGCACACCTAACTCCGTGAGAAAAGATGTGTGTATGTGTGGCAATCGTGGTGGTGGGGTAGGGAGTAGGAGGTCTTGCTCCAAACATTCTTTTGGAGTCTCAGATGAATAGCAACTCTTCCATCTTCAACACATGGCTCCTCCATTCTAGGCAACAAAAGGGAGTAGAGAGCATGTTGGAATGCACATTGAAAAATTTAAGGGTCTGTCCTAGAGGTAGCACATATCACTCCCTCCACCTTACTGTACTTTGATTGTAACTTAGTTTCATCTCTAAATCCAACTGCAATAAAGATCTGGATGGTAGTCTTTGCAGTGTGCACAGATGAAAAACAAGAGACAAGATTTTGGTAAATGGCCAGTAGCTTCTGCCATGCAAACCAATGTGCATTACTAATTTCTGGATTCAAGTTTGTTTTCTCTATAGGATCCTAAATATTTTAAGACTTTGTTTTGTTTCCTCATAAACATGATCAATTCTTTGTTTAGAATACCTTTCAACATGACTTAAGCAGAGAGCAGCATTTTAGCTCTCTTACACACGCAGAGGGAACGATTCTGTACTTGGAACATGCAAAACTAATTTGAAAGCTAAGCTTTCTGACTCTGGGGTACCAGTTCGATTTCCTCTTGAACAGTCAGCTGTGTTGCATCATCCCAGGGGAAGACATGGAGGCAGAGAGGGATGTTTGAATGGGAGAAGCTGCAGGATGTGGCAGCAGAAAGAGTGGCCTAATACTCAGTCTAATGTACTGTAAGGAGCAGTCACAGCCAGGACAGCTTTCCCTTCTTATGAAAAAGCATGCTGCTTTAAGAGGTTGAACAGCAGAAATAACAATATTTTGCTGGGAAATTAGAAACCCACAACAGAGTAGAATGAGGCAAGAGGACTTCATCATCTTACAGTGATCATCTTCAGGCCTGCTTCTAAAACTTCTCTATTCCTTTGCAGAAGCATAAATGAAACACCAAGATATCTGGCTGATCACAGTTAAATTCCCTTAAGTGATTAACCATCTACTGCTGGATTATCTTTGAAGAATCCTCATACACTTTGAAGGATCTTCCTTCTGTATTGTCCTATTTTGCACTTCTTGAAAATATTGTAACACTTGTTTGGAACATTCCCCTCCTACCTCACCCTCAGATCTTTTTATCTGATAATTGCATTCTTCAGATCTCAATACTCCCGATTCTCTGAACATCCTAGACTGAACTTGCTCTCGCACGTAGGGACTACTCCCTCATGTAGGGACTACTCCCTTACGATGTATACTTTCCCTTTTAGACAGACATTGCATGATACTGATCTGTTAGATGCCTGACGTCCCCTTTTAAACTGTAAACACCCCGAGGACCAGGATTGGGGCACCTACAGTATACTGCCCAAGGCAGACCATAGCCTTGGCAATACTAGGCACACCAGCTAATCGTTGTTGCATGAAAATGTTTTCATTATATATCTTCCAATATATAGCATTTATTATTCAACCCTTAATGTAGACCAGTCACTGGTCTACAAAATATCTCAAGGAAAATTTTGAAACTTGGAGTCCCTAAACAAGTTTCAGAAAATGCTCAAGGCTCAGAATTGAAGACTTTCTGATTCATTCTAAAATCAAGTGTTTCCTAAGTTATTTATGTCACTTGACCAAGCACAATATATATGAAAAGTCAAGGCTATGGGACACCCCTAGATTATCTCGCTAGTACAACAGTCCTCCCTTATCACACTGGCACCCCAGGGTCAGAAAGCTTAGCTTTCAAATTCTTTTCACGTGTTCCAAGTACAGAATCATTCTCTCTGCATGTGTAAGAGCTAAAATGCTGCTCTCTGCCTAAGTCATGCTGTAAAGTATTCTAAACAAAGAACTGATCATGTTTATGAGGAAACAAAACAAAGTCTTAAAATATTTAGACTTAAAATATTTAGACTATAGAGAAAACAAACTAGAATCCAGAAATTAGTAATGCACATTGATTTGCATGGCAGAAGCTACTGGCCATTTACCAAAATCTTTTCTCTTGTTTTTCATCTGTGCACACTGCAAAGACTACCATCCAGATCTTTATTGCAGTTGGATTTAGAGATGAAACTAAGTTACAATCAAAGTACAGTAAGGTGGAGGGAGTGATATGTGCTACCTCTAGGACAGACCCTTAAATTTTTCAATGTGCATTCCAACATGCTCTCTACTCCCTTTTGTTGCCTAGAATGGAGGAGCCATGTGTTGAAGATGGAAGAGTTGCTATTCATCTGAGACTCCAAAAGAATGTTTGGAGCAAGACCTCCTACTCCCTACCCCACCACCACGATTGCCACACATACACACATCTTTTCTCACGGAGTTTGAATATCCGCCTTAGACTATTAGATAAGAGAGAAATATATTGTTTTCTGCTTGAGTCTTTAACATTTGTGTCTCTTTGTTACTGCAGCTTAGCGTACCCTAACTGACACAGAATCTCTAAATTCTCATTCTTCATTTATGAAACATATTACACTACATGTAAGAAAAAATGTGGCCTGTTAATGTGATTCACTTAACTCTTGATCAATTAAATTCCTTTGAGAAGGTCAAAAATTAACTCAATATATATTTATGTTTGTTTCGTAGCTCATGATATTTTAAATCTCTATAAGCAAAACCTAGAAGTATTAGTAATACCGTTGTTAACTCAAGAAAATTATTTTACCTTAATGGAGAATTCCTTTAAAGTACCGCCTTTTGGTTGCAGTGCCTTACTATTCTTAATCATGTATTTCATATTGATTAAGTGATAATGATAAATGATAAAACCCTTACTTGGACCTGAAATTTTCTCTTTTATATTCAACACATATTATGTAAGTACATACGCTGGACTTTAGTGTGTTCTTCTGAAGCACGGTTATCGAAGTTTTTCACATAAAATTTTAAACATTTTAAAAATGTAAAACTAATTAATAAGCCATAGTGCTGTATATTATTAAAATATCCTTGCACCTAATTGGAAAATTATTAGTACTGGTTATGATTCTAAAGTTACTAAAATTTACCATGATGTTCTAGAAGAGCTCTATCATCCTGTATATATTATGCCATGAACATCAAAGTCAAGGGCTTTGGCAGCCTTTGGTCTAGGCAGGGGTGTCAAAACTGCGGCCCGTGGGCCAACTGCGGTCCGCAATCCATTGTTAATTGGCCCGCAGTAAATTCCAAAAATATATTTAGTTTACTTAAATAAACCAGGTGAGGCAATACGTACTTCACCTCGAGTGAGTGGCCCGGCTGTTAGTGTATTTTACCGCAGATGGCCCTTGGTGAAAAACGTTGAAAGAAGTTTGGACACCCCTGATCTAGAGTGACATATATGAAGGAGTCCTGTGGGTTTCCACTACATAAGACAAGGCAAATTTCTTCCCATTTCATTGTCTTTCTTTTTCTACAGAGAAGCAAAAAAAAAGAAAAAAAAACACAAAAATTCTTTTTTGGTTAGCCATGATCAAAATACTAAAATATCCAGAGGGATCTTCTATCAAAGAAGATCTTTATTAAGGCTCAGACTCCTGCAAAAAGAGTTTATGCATCACTTAGCTTGAAATAAAATTTAAAAATTATAAAAGGCTTTCATATGAGTAAGTTCAAATGCTTTTCTCTTAAATTAGTGGTTTCTTGTTTAAAGCAACTTGTTACAACTCATCTAAGCCAACATTTACGACATCCAAAAAAGTCATCGATTTCTTCTTTGCGTCTCTGGAACTGAGATTAGGAGCAGAAGTATCTTGGTGCCTATAGTCCCTTTTGTGAGGATCTGGAATCTACTTTTTAATTTTTTATTCAGAAAAGCAGAGATGGTAACGTGGGTTCTCATATAATCTGTTTATGGAATCAAGCACCCATTCCTCTTCATCAATAATTCGGAGTCAAGGACTATCCCCATTTGAAAGTGCTCCCTGAATTCCAACACAGTCACGCATAGACACTTACAGACAACCAAAAATGCTCCGATACAAACAGAATCCTATATTAGTAAGTAGCTTAAATCAAATAATGTTGAGCATTATTCTTTTAATATTTGCCTCATTTTTTTTTGCATTAAGATAAAGAATAGTGAAAAACATAGTACATATAATGATTGATTACTAGCTTCAGGAAGAGAATGAAAATGTGAGGAGATATTATAAAGATATTACATTTCTTAAGATAAATGAAGATCACCACTTCCTCTTAATCAAGGGATTTGTCTCATTCTGTTTTAGTCTCACTTGTATTATCTACTCTGGCACAAAAATACTGACAGGGACACGAACTGAAAAGAGAGAAAGTGGGTTTTTAGATGCTGCTTCCAGACTCCATATCATGACTGAACTGTGAAAAGAGAAAAATGCCTGCTGGACATCTCTGAAACATTCCTCTGATAACCTCACACGCATACTACATCCAAATATAAGAAATCTCTGAGTATCTATGTGCAGAGTACTTTTGATTGCTGGGCCATCTTCCCAGAAGCACTGTAAGAAACAGTTCTCCATCCACAGAGACCAGTTAACAACGAGCAGATATGCAGACAATCATGTTTGATGACCAACTCTAAATCTTTTCCACAAGGAAAGGGGACTGATTCTAATTACTGAGCCAGAATGAGCCCTATTCTTACCTGTTCTGTAGCCAACATCTCTGTGTGCCCAATCGCCATGATTTGTATCCATGTTGGAAGGACTAAACTCACAGGGATATATGATAATCTCATCATGTCAAAGCCAAATGCAGATAAGCTGATTATCATGGAGGGATTGAAGCAAGAGAAACTGGATAAAGAACTCTAAACATTTCTTATTATCAGCAAATGTGCACAGCAGCTGCTGGTAATCACCAATCACAACAAGCAGATAAACAGAAAAGGGGAAAATATTGTGGATGCACCCAAATTCCAAATCTTGGCACCTAACCGAATTTAGCACAGAGCATCAGCCTGAATTCAAATATGTGTGAATCACAATAATCATGCAAAGAGCTAAATCACACATCTCAGGGCTTATCCAAGCTATTGCACGTTCTGCTAAGCTTCTTAGGGTCAACGTTCTACAGTCGTCCCCCCCCCGCCACCTCCTACAGAGACACAGACACAAACATCCTTCCCAACAATGTGCTTTGTTACAGAATTATACAGCAATCAGAACAGTCAATAAAAACCAAACATTTGAATCTGTGAATCAAAGATGCTAACAAGAACTTTCATCAAATTAAAAATACCAATTCCAATGACTATATGTGAGTGTGTGTTATACATATATGTCTATCCATACACACACACACACGTATATATAGTATATACAGTATATATGTGTATATACACACACACACATATACACACACTATACACGAGGGGTGCCAAAAAAATGTACACAAGTGGACACTTTGGTCAACGTTGCTCAAGCAGCAGTTCACCGTAATCAGAAGTGTCGGGACGCTGATGGTAACCACTTTGAGCACCTCTTGTGATTGCAGAAGTCAAACGTGACTTGTATTCATCTTTTGTTATTGGTATAAATTCAGTATTACAATTAATAGTGTTTTCCTTTCTTAAAATAGTGTTTTCCATTCTTTAAAAAATGCATACATTTTTTGGCACCCCTGTATATTCAATCAGAATATTTAACACACAATATTTATTAAACTTATCAATAGGCCTAATCTCATGAAGTTTGTTATGCCATTAGGACAGGTGAAAACACAGGGGATAGTGAACACAGTGAAGGTCAGCCTGAGGAATCCTTGTGGTGATGAATCTGTTGCATATTTTGACTACAGTGGTGATATACAGACCTATACTTGTGTTAAAATTTCATAAAACTAAATACACATATAAAGAGTGCAAGTAAATCTGAGAGGATCTGAGTAAAATTGGTGGATTATATCAATGTCAACATCCTTGTTGTGATACTGCACTTTGCAAGGTGCTACACAGGGGGAAACTGGACAAAGGGCACACGGGATCTGTATAATTCCTTACCACTGCACATGAATCTAGAATGATCTCAAACTGAAAGGGCTTATTTAAAATAAAGTTGAAATGTGATGTGATAAGTGCTAAGATAAAAGGAAGCAAAGTTGTTATGGGGGTACACAGTAGGGCTATATAATCTAGACTGGTAGGTGAAAGAGATTGAACAGAAAGAAATTTGCCAATTTTCCAGTAAAATTAAAGAAGTCCAGGTACGAACATCAGTTTACACAAACAATGTATTCAGTCTAGAACATGTATTTCTGAGCATTGTTGAGTAATTCTGAATGCTCTCCAGGCAAGAAATAAAAATTCTATTAGAGAGGGAGTTAGTGGACAATACTTGAGGGAATACGTGATTACATCACTATTTATGAATTCAGACCTTATAAGGTATGTGAAGCCCTTTAAAGCTTGTATCTGGAGACACTATAATCATCTAATGGCCGCGTAGTGAATGTCATGGATTAGACTAAGATGGAAGCATGAGCAACATAAGTAGTTGCAAAAATCTGGGTGGAATTCAGAATGGAGTGCCTGTCACAAACTGGGAACTGAACAAATATATGTTGAAAGGTGACCGTGGTAGTAGAGATGGCAAAGAGAAGATTTACAGCCTCCTATTGATTGTGTGGTAGCCAAAGTCATAGATGACTCCTAGATTTCTTCCTGGGACAATTTAGGAAGAGACGACTGTAGGGTTACTGGTATGAGTCTTACATGTTTAATTGTACCATTTATCTACATATAAACACAAATAAGTGTTAGCTTATAATCCAGTTTCTTCTTTTCCCTTCTCCTTTCTCTAATGAAAAATTGCAATTTACTGTGGGTTGGAAAAATTGAGTGAATACAAAAGATGCCAAGCCAAGACAAGCAGTCGAGTTTCTTTTTTCTTTTATTTTCTTCATAGTGTCTCAAACCATGTTAAGTTATCTAAAAACAGTAAGACTGTATCACATTTTTAATTTCACTTTGGAAATAAGTGCACACTCCACGTTTTATTCCAAATATTCAAATAATATGTTCCTACTGAAAATCAAAAGTATACCTGGACGATGAAAGTGGTGACTGTCAATAATTTGCAATGCTTTGAAGGCTGCCAAATAGGTGGCAAAACACTAATTTTTAACTTTATGATAACACATTGTACTTCTTTTATGGTATCCCTGCAGTGGTGAAAATGGAAATTATTGACTCTGGGAACCTGGCCTACCGTGCTGTTAATCACTATATTGCTATTAATTGATTTCCTTGGGAGTGAGCCAGACCCCAGACACTACTTATTAGATCTACGTCTGTCCCACTTGTGATGAAGTGATTTTGACTTTGCTTATAGTTTTTAGAGTAAAATGTCTGAATTTCAGAACAGCGATACCTTTATGTGGACAAATAAGAATTATTCAGTTTACACTATACAGTAATTGGTTGACTCTTTGAATGAGACTTGAATTGTTCTTCTCTACCCCTTGTCTGTATTATCATAAGTAAATAACTTGAAAATATGCATTCAAATATTTAGTTCAGTTACCTTGCATGTGTGTGCAGAAACCATACGACCTTTCATTATTTTGAAATAACACCTAGGGACCTTCCTACTTTGTCCAACCTATCGATAAAAATAATTCCATTTTGTAAAAAAAAAATAAAAATAAAAAATTGTAATTTCTAGAAGCTAGAAGCTAAAAGTCACAACTTTATACTTATTTGTAACATACATAACTGACAAGAGAAAGCATGAGGTTAGATATTAAACAAAACTGTAATTCAGAAGAAAAAACTTATAAGATATGCAAAGTAATAGAATGCTTATATTGACATAATATATTTATAAATGTATTTAAACAATGAACATACGTCTACCTTAACTAGGCAAAATTGGAGGACTATTATCCAACACCTTAAAAATCTGATTGGTTGATCATTTGCCCTTTTACTTAATACACTATTATTAAGAAGTCAACAAAGGAAGAAATAAAGTGCCCAGCCAATAGATCTATATCATATTGGAAATGTCAAAATAGAAGTGTACATTACTACAATCAGAAATATATAAAACATTAACATTTCTATACCATTTCCTCATCACAGAAATTGTCATGAAGACTAAAAAAGACACAGTATTTGTCCATTCTTCTCATCAAAATTAAGTTGGAAATGGAATGGCATAAATCGAATCTCAGGAGAGGTGCTGATGGGAAGAGAATACTATGGATTCATTCTTTTTTTTGCAGGATCTTGAGTTTTCATTCAAGTCATCTTATATGTACTCAGTTTTTTTCCACAGGAAACACTTGATTTGACGTATATGTAGTTATGACTTACAAAATAATATCTGTGTTAGAAACAGACCAAGGCGTAAAAGAATACCAAATAATAATATTTAATAAATAAAAATAATAAATATATTAAGAAAGTCAATTAAGAAGTAATCTTGCATTGTGTTGCAGTATAGGAATTGATGTAGTATAGGAACTTGATAAGAATTATGCATAAATATAAATCTATGAATAGCTTCAAATTTAATAATTATGAGATTATGATATTTTAAAACATTCCTCCTAATCTATGTAACTGAGTTATTCACAAAGAATTGTGAAAGATACATTAAACCTTGTACTAATACAGACTTTATATTGTATTATGAGATTTTTTAAAAAAATTATAGTGTGTTGCACATACATGAACACATACACCAAATTATGAATTACATTAATTATTTAATATGCCTAACAGGATAAAACTAGTGGTTTAACAGAGCATATTTTTTTAGAGACATGAATTCTAAGAAGCACGCAAAATTTGAGGCCCTTTTTTGCTTTGAAGACAACTTGTGATCTTTTTGTGCCTCCTGGCAGTTCAGATTGAAATTGATGTAGCAAACATCGTAATTACTACCTTTGAAGAAATTCGGTAATGATACTTGCATTGTAGGCTTCATTGTTATTTTCAAATACATGTACATTGGGAAAAAATTAAACTCAGCATAACTGCTGAAGTCACAATAGTTATGAAAATAAAAACTTCCAGTAAAGTTTTTTGTTTTGGAAAATACAAAAACTAAATGGTATTTATTATTAATACCATTAATAATAAAAATGGTATTATTTAGTTGCCATCAAAAGTCAAATTAAAATGAAAAAATATTTGAATGCCTATTAAGTACAGTACAGTTTGTTATGAAACATACAGATAATAAGTAATGGGGAATAGTCTCAAGGAGTTTTAATCCAGTATAGACATAATAAAAGTCAGAATACCATACATACTACAAAAAGACATTAAAGTACTCAGTGGGAAAAGCTAGAGGAAAAAATAGATAATACTTCATGGGGGAAGTGAATAGGGATTAACAAGCAAAATGTCAGAGGAGAAAACTTGAGGTAGATACCCAAAACGAGAAAATAAAAATGTGGAAGAAGAAGAAGAAGGAGAGGGGAAGAGGAGGAGAAGGAGGAGGAGCAGGAAGAGAAAAAGCAGGAGGAGGAGGAGCAGGAGGGGGATGAGGAGGAGGAGGAGGAGGAAAGGAGGAGGAGGAACAGGAAGAAGAAGAGATGGAGGAGCAGGAGGAAGAGGAGAAGGAGCAAGAGGAGGAGGAGGAGGAGGAGGAGAAAGAGCAAGAGGAGGAGGAGGGGCAGGAAGAGGAGAAGGAGGAGGAGGAGAAGGAGGAGGAAAAAAAGGAGGAGGAGCAGGAGGAGGAGGAGGAGAAGGAGGAGGACCAGGAGGAGGAGAAGGAGGAGCAAGAGGAGGTGGAAGAGGAGCAGGAGGAGGAGAAGAAGGAGGAGGAGCAGGAGAAGAAGGAGGAGAAGGAGCAGGAGGAGGAGCAGGAGGAGGAGGAGGAGCAGGAGCAGGAGGAGGAGCAGGAGGAGGAGGAGCAGAAGGAGAAGGAGGAGGAGCAGGAGGAGGAGGAGCAGGAGGAGGAAGAGGAGAAGGAGGAGAGGAGGAGCAGGAGTAGGAGAAGGAGTACAAGGAGGAGGAGCAGGAGGAGGAGAAGTAGCAGGAGAAGGAGCAGGAGGAGGAGGAGAAGCAGGAGCAGGAGGAGGAGCAGGAGGAGAAAGAGCAGGAGAAGAAGGAGGAGAGCAGGAGGAGGAGGAGCAGGAGCAGGAGTAGGAGAAGGAGAAGAAGAAGGAGGAGGAGCAGGAGGAGAAGAAGGAGAAGGAGCAGGAGAAGGAGCAGGAGGAGGAGGAGGAGCAGGAGCAGGAGGAGGAGAAGGAGGAGGAGAAGGAGGAGAAGGAGCAGGAGAAGGAGCAGGAGGAGGAGGAGGAGCAGGAGCAGGAGGAGGAGAAGGAGGAGGAGGAGAAGGAGGAGGAGGAGCAGAAGGAGGAGGAGGAGGAGGAACAGGAGGAGCAGGAGGAGGAGAAGGAGGAGTAAGAGGAGGAGCAGGAGGAGGAGAAGGAGGAGGAGGAGAAGGAGGAGAAGGAGCAGGAGAAGGAGCAGGAGGAGGAGGAGCAGGAGCAGGAGGAGGAGAAGGAGGAGGAGGAGAAGGAGGAGGAGGAGCAGAAGGAGAAGGAGGAGGAGGAGGAGCAGGAGGAGCAGGAGGAGGAGAAGGAGGAGTAAGAGGAGGAGCAGGAGGAGGAGGAGGAGGATGAGAAGTAGGAGAAGGATAAGGAGGAGGAGGAGCAAGAGGAGGAGAAGGAGCAGGAGGAGGAGGAGGAGACGGAGAAGGAGGAGGAGGATCAGGAGGAAGTGGAGGATCAGGAAGAGGAGGAGGAGCAGGAAGAGGAGGAGGAAAAGGAGGAGGAAAGAAAGGTAGTATATGAAGAAATTGTGAACAATCCCCGTACATTAGAATAGTTTAAGCACCTATAGTGGTTCTGGGATAGAAAGGCTGAAAAGAATGATTGTCATATTGTCAAAAGCCTGAATGTCAAGCTGAATATGCTTTATTTTACTTGCTAGGAAATGAAGAAACTGCAATTTGTTGAATAGGGCTATGAATAAAAAAGTTTCATTTAGTAATTGTATATAGCACGAATTGTGTGAGCCCTTTTCTAACTCATTTAGTTCTCAATGGCTTCTATGTGGATTAAAGATGAATCGTACCATGTGCGAAGACTGCCTCCTAAATTTGAGTTGATCTTTATACATACGCCTTACACGGCTCCTCCGTTGCACTTATTTACAGAGTTTGGTGTAGTGTTTGTCACCCAAAAGGGAAGCAAAGAAATGTTTGGTAAATGACTGAAAGAATAAAGTATATAGAAATAATTCAATTTGTTTGAAGACTATTATTATTCCCTAATCAAGTAGAAATAAAGGCATAAAATAGGACAGGGCAGTGCTAATAAATACAAAGAACAAAATTTAAGGGGAAAAAATCTAAGTTAATTCCAACTGATCTGGAGGACCAAAAAGATGGAGAACACATCATCAACAAACAAATGTTAAGAGGAATCAGTTTAAGAATAGCAGGTCTTTGGGAACATGTTAAATTTACACTGCAAATGAAAGAATGATGTAGGTAGAATAAAATCACAGACATGGGACAGGATTTCTAGAAAGAGGAAATTTCTAGAGGTGATGTTTTGTTAATAATATACAATACAGAAATGATTAAAACAATGCGAGTAAATATTACTCAAGGCATAAAGACTATAAAAGAGAAATTCAAGGATGTTACCATTTAGAAAGCCTATATTTAAATTAAAGAGAGTCAAATAGAGAAGTCAGACTGAAGAACAAAGATATATGCAAAATGATGAAAATAAAATCAGATTATATTGTTGATGATGAAAACGGAAATAATAATATAACATTTAGCTTCTACTATCTGCTAATCACTGTGCGTTATTTTTATTGCTTTTCAGATTTTACCCCCAGTACATATCTATGATGTCTATATTATCATTTTTCTATTTTTGAAACAAAATATAGGCAAAATGATGTCCAGAGTGTTTAAAAGGAAGGGGCAAGCTCAGGATTCAAAAAAGGCATTTATTAACTTCAGGACCCTAGATCTTAAACTTAAAAATATTTGTTTTAGCAATAAGAAAGTCAAAAAAAAAAGAAGAAAAATTCCAGACTCTACAATCATAAAATCCATCTTTAATGAAAGTAGAATAAATCTGCAAACCTGGACCACATTATTTAAATATATGGGGCAGAAGCATAAATAATAAATGACTTGGCAAAGAGGAAGAAGTCAGACCTAATTGCCTTCAAGTTGGGGGGGGGGGTGAAGGAGAGCTGATGAAAAACACAGCATAACCTTTGGAACTGACACATTCAGAACCGTGAGAGCATGAGTAATGATAACAAAAACAAGAGCTTGGCGGAAAATTGGTTAGAAAAGAAAGGCATTCCATATTTGTCTCCCAAGTCCTGTACCCACTGTAGGTGTTTAAGGTGGAAGTGTGTTTTTTTGCATTAGGTCAATCATTGACTATCCACTCTTATGCCCAAGCAGATCCAGAAAAACAGCAGACAGATTTATACCATCCAGCAGAAGACCTACCTGCGTTACAGTAAATTCAATATACATAAAATTTCCAATCAATTTTTAGTGCCTCATTTATAAATATAAATGGGCTGCCAACATTTAAGGACAAATGAAATAGACAAAGGAGGCAAATTGAAAAAAGGAAATTGTGAAAATGATGGAAGAAAATAATATATTAGTAATATCTTTAGAGATATTGGAGAATATATTCGTACAACTATTAAATAATACTTAAAAATCATTCAGAGAAAAAGAAAAAAGGTCTTGGAAATTTTAAATATAGTATCGAAAAAATAGTGAAATAATTAGGAGAAAAGTCAAGTCTTATCTCTCAGGAAAAGAAAAAGGAGACAAAATGATGTTCAATAAGAGGAAGTATATAAGGAAATTGGTAAAGAAATTGAAGTAATCCAAAATCTGGCTGATGGAACCTCAACAAAAGAAGAAAAGTGAAACTAAAGGAAAGGAACTTCTAAAAGCAATCATTCGAAAGAAAGAAAGGAAGGAAGGAAGGAAGGAAGGAAGGAAGGAAGAAAGTAATCCAAAATCTGGCTGATGGAACCTCAACAAAAGAAGAAAAGTGAAACTAAAGGAAAGGAACTTCTAAAAGCAATCATTCGAAAGAAAGGAAGGAAGGAAGAAAGGAAGGAAGGAAGGAAGGAAGGAAGGAAGGAAGGAAGGAAGGAAGGAAGGAAGGGAGGGAAAGGAAGAAGGGAGGGAGGGAAGGAGGGACAGAAAGGAACAAAAGAAGAAGCAAAATAGCAAGAAAGAAAAGAAAGAAAATTATCAAACAAAACTCATAAACAGCAGCATGGATGTCCATAGTGATAGGGTCCAAAAAATACCTGGCACAGGGAATGAAAAACAGACTCTTATTAAAACATATTACCACTAAATCTTATAACATAGAAAGTGGAAGGACGTAAATGGGGTGTAATTCCCAAATTAATATTATCCCCTACCTTGCCATTTGGTGACATCAGGTCTGCCTCAAATGGCCTGTGAGTACCTCCTCATCCCAGTTTGCTCCTGCAGATGAGGTCCCCTAGCCAAACAACCCTCCATATCAAAGAGATCAGGCACCGTTCCTGTGTATTCCTGGGATTTCAGTTCTGTGTCGGCCCACGGAATTATTCAAACAGCCAATCACATTCTCCGAAGGGAATGGAGGGCACTTCAATCTTTTGATACTACAGAGCCTGCCTCCCATAGCCCCTTGTTGTACACTCTCGTCCCAAGTGTGTGCCCCTATGGTCCTATAGTTCCCTTCTACCCTGGATTGTAAATGAATGTGACTAATAAAATAATGTTAATGTCCTCTGCTCAGTGTGAAGTGTCATGTGTTCAGATATACCCATCACCCTGCAGTGTTAGTCCCTGACTCACTAATGGAGTGAATAGGAGACAATTAAGACACTTACAAGGTGTGACAATTAAGTTCGCAAACTTGTTGCAATGATGTTACTAACCCTCTTTGATATCAGAGGGGTTATTCAGTAGGAATTTGTACCTGGAGAACAGTTAACCAAGTTTACTATTTGGAAGTGCTGAAAAGGGGGCGTGAAAAAATTAGACGACCTGAACTTTTCGCCAACAATTCATGGCTCTTGCATCACGACAATGCACCAGCTCACAGGGTACTGTCTGTGAGGGAGTTTTAGGCAATAAACAAAAAACTGTATTGAAACATCCTACCTATTCACCTGATCTAGGTCCCAGTGACTTCTTTCTTTACCTGAAAATCAAGGAAATATTGAAAGGAAGACATTTTCATGACATTCAGGACATCAAGGGTAATATGATGACAGCTCTGATGGCCATTCCAGAGAGTTCCAAAATCGCTTTGAAGGGTGGACTAGATGCTGGCATCAGTGCACAGCTTCCCAAGGGGAGTACTTTGAAGGTGACTCTAGTGATATTCAGCACTTTTCTAGGATTAGTTCACAAACTTAATTGTCAGACCTCATATTTCTGTTTTGTTTATTTTGCTTTTTGGATTCAATATCTAATTGAAATAATATAGTATGTCTTTCTCTGTCTGACTTATTTCACTTGGCGTAATACCCTCTAGGTCTATGCATATTGTCTCAAATGAGAAGATTTAATTCTTTTCTTATGGCTGAGTAATATTCCATCGCATATACATACCACCTCTTCTTTATCCATTCGTCTATCAATGGACACTTAGGTTGCTTGGCTTTTGTAAATGATGATGCAATAAACATAAGGGTGCATATGTCTTTTCGAATTAGTGTCTTGGGTTCCTTCAGATAAAAACCCAGAAGTGGAATTGCTGGGTCATATGGTAGTTGTATTTTTAATTTTTTGAGGAAGCTTCATACTGTTTTTTCATAGTGGCTGCACTAATTTACAATCCCACCAAACAAAACAGAAACAAACTCATAGATACAGAAAACATTTTCATAGTTTTCAGATGGGAGGGAGGTTGGATAAAAAAGTGGAAGGGATTACGAAGTACAAATTGCCAGTTATAAAAACAGTCCTTGGGATGTAAAGTACACCATAGGGAATACAGTCTATAACAGTGAAATGACAGCTATGTATGGTGTCAGATGGCCAGTCTAGACTTACAGGGTGATCACTTTGCAAGTTATATAAGTATCTCACCACTATGTTGTACATCTAAACTATTATAATATCGTATATCAACTGTAATTGAAAAATAAAAACAATTATTAAAAAGTTAAAATATTTTAAAGAAGAGATAAGTCAAATACAAAGGATGATGAATCAAATATCAGATTCTCAAGTGCAGCAGAAGAAACAAGTAAAATTTTGAACAGTTTTCAACAGTCTGAGGAAAATATATGTGATAAAATTCTTTATTCATTCAGATTATCTAACACATAGAGAAAAATAAACATTTTCAGATTTTCAACAGATAGCAAAATTGACTCTCCAATACCTTTTTTCAGGAAGCTGAAGATGATTTCTGTCAAAACAAGGATATAAACCAACAAAGAATAACTGTGGCCCATGGAACAGGAGACCCAATACAATAGAGATGAAAAAATTCCAAGATTGTGGCAAAAAGGAAACATGCACTTGATAGCTGTATAGTAGGCCTTGAGTGCACAAAGGTCAAGTTCTAGTAAAAGGTCAGATGTCTCCACTAGGCGTGTGTTCAGGGAAATAAAATATGCTTGAAAATGAGATGAAGGCTGGACCATATGGGTATTTTATAATGAGGCATTTTACAGAGCTTCTGGAGTACACGGAGTGACTTATTCATAAGTTCAAAAAAAATCAAAGCGGGGGTGAGGAGGGGCAATTTTTAACTCCAGTAAAAAAAAAATAATAATAAATGTAGAGGAAGGAAATGCAATCAGAGTACATTTCTTGGCTCAGCAGTGAACAATATTTGAAAAGTCATCATGGAAACACTAAATGTTTTTAAGCAAAAATTGAGGCATAATTATGCAGAGGAAAATCGAGGGTATAAGAGAGCCAAAAAAATAAAATCTTACAATAAGAAGTCAAGTGTTTAAATTGATTATACACAAGATATAGCAGTATATTCATATTCTTTAGACCTATGGAGATAATTACCAAATAAAATAGTGAAATATTAAATGTGTTTGCCTTTGAGGGATAGGGCAGGTGTTAAGAGTCAAGGAATGTATTTTTTTAAATAATCATTTCAGAAATAGTTTCATTTTAAACCATTTTTACTTAATACATTTGTTGAAAATATTAATTTTTAGAAGTGATCTGCTTTTATATTTCCAATTATTGAAAATGTGTCCTGTAGTCATGCTCCCTAACAAATCATTTGACGTTTTCTACATTTTTCTTGTGAAAATATGAATGTAATTGCTTTCACTATGAAAATTTTTGTTACATTAATTCTAAAAACAATGTTTTGCTTCATTGTAGTGCTTTAATTCACTCCCCTCCAGCTCCCATGGTAAATTAATTGGAATCGTTTTAGGAATCATTATCATGCATTCATTAAGATTACTAACCTTTGAGATCAAATTATGTTAACAGTAAAATGATTCTTGACTTCTAATTTATCTCTAGTTTATGGCAATTGGAAACCTAATTTATCCAATGATGACCATAGGTAGTGATGGGTGCCTAATCATTTTCTGGAATATTTTTTTCCTAAAGATTCTAGTTATAACTTGAAATATAAAAACCAACTTGATTCATTAGCAAAGAGAAGTTAAAAAGCTATTCTTATAAAAAGATTTTGAAAGTCTGATAACTTACTTTGTGTCTAAGTGACATAATAACATAATGAAAGGTCATATAGAATTGAGTTTGTAGTTCTACATTTGGAAACTAAACATTACCCAAATCTGACCCTGGATGCTAATTTGCATCTGATGTGATATTCAAATCCTTTCTCTTTTGGCTATTTAAAGATGATCCTAGTGTCAAATATATATTTTTTAGTTATCAAAAAGAATCAGTATTATATTTGTAAGAACACATAAATTGCTCTGTGGTTTTAAAGTTATGGTCAGATAAAGATATACATATACATGAGTTTAATATTTTGGTTAAATCCAATGTAAATCTGTAGTTTGGCACTATATTTAACAATGAGGGCATTTACATATAGCAGCACTTACGAGATAACTGCTGGTGGGAATATAAATTATGGGAAACTTAAGAGAGCTGTGCCCACCTCAGACTAAAATACAAAGAGGATAAGGTGGGCAAGTAAACAGGTAAACCTAGGGGTACAAAACAGGAATGCATACTTGATGCTTCTCAAGGGTAAAGAACATGTCAGAAATGAAACCCTGAACTAACATCTCATTTTATACAGAACTTTCTTTATCCTGACTTTTTAAAATGATTCTTTTAACTTAGATAAATTGAAAACATTTTATAAATTATAAAAACTAACAATTTAGTAGTGAACACTTATATTTGAGCTACAGAACAATTCTCATTGATTTTCAAATTAATATTTTCTAAGCTAAATGGATTGAGTTTCTCTTTCATTCTAACAGAATAGCCTGTAGACAAAACTGTTCGATCCTAGAGGAAACTCTAGTCAGATAATCAGATAAAGTAAATAGATATCTTAATCAATATTTAAGATATTTGTTTCAGACTCATTTTATCCTTGAGACAAGATGAACATTAAAAAAAAAAAAAAACAAAAACAATTCTGAGTAGTATAGCAGTTGGCAGACCAAACCAACTTACAGAAAAATTGGTTTTCTGTAAAAATTTGTTTTAAAAGATGCATCAATAACCAACACACAAGTTAAGGCATAAATATTTGATATAATTGAATTATAATTCTGGTTAAATATTGAAAGAAATATTGAAAGAAGTAACAATAGAATATAAATACACATCAAACAATTTCAAAACAACCAGTTAAAAACCAACACACTGAGAAGTACAGGTATAGCAAATAATAATGGCATGCATTTTATATCATTGCAAATTATTTCAAGATCCATAGAACATAATGAACTAATTTCAGGGGCTTTTGTAATCTGTGTGGCAATTCTCATCACTTCAAATAAGATACCTAGGCACATTAGTTTAGTTTTATAAATGTCTATATATATTTTTTCTTAAAACCCAGTCATAAGTGATATGAATCCTTTTTTTCTAATGATTCCTTGTTTGGTTTCATCTATACTTAAGGTTACAAAACTCTAACAAGCTATAGAGCAAAAGAATTGGCACTATGCCATAACAGATGGAAATAATGTGTACAGGAAAGATAGTTGATGTAATATTGACAGCTGAAATCTTAAGTTAACATAGGAATCATAAAACCTAGTGACTCTGAATCAGGGAAACTGGTAGAGGTCATATCCCCTTTATGTTATTATATATATACTTTTACAATTTGTGAATGAATTTAATAAGTGTATTTGTCATATTCTTGTCTCAGGGCACGATGGTGTCCAAGTGTATTGAAGACTAGAAGAAATCTGCCTGATAAAGAAAAATAATCAAACACAACATCTTTTTGTTTATAGCACAGAATGCTATATTTAACCAGAAAAAAAGAAAGGGAAGAATTGAGGTTGCTATTCAGATAACTTATTGATACTTTTTATCATTGGAAATTGATAAAAAACATGTATAGCATTCGTACTGCTTGTCCTCTGCTTTTACTTTGGCATATGGTGAGGCTTCAGAAAGTAAATTTTGACCTGAACATGTATATATGACTATAATTAACGGATGATTTTTTTTCTTTTCTTGAAAAAAAATTAAGCTCATTCCTTATTTCTAAATTTGTAGAACACAGTTCTCTGCTATTGCTGCCCATACTCACCGTCATCTAACTGCAGGAAGATGTCAGTATAGCTGCCTGAGAAATGAGTAGATGCCTTGTTTTGTCCTTCTGAAATATCAATCACTATCACTCAGAAAACAGGAAGCATGAAAATGACAGAAAACGCCACAAGAGCAAATTGACATATACTGGCAGTGTTATACTCTGTCATATACTAAACCTTTCCCTGTGAAATTAAATATTAATTTTCTGTAGATGGGAAATTGTCTACAAATAAAAAATGTCTCAAATTATCATTCCATAAATAGGTATGAAGTTTATTCATAGTTTTGATTGATGCGGTCTGTAGAGGTTCTGCAAACTGAATAATAAAGGCAAAGTGTAGTAAGTAATAGGACATCTGAACATGTTAAATTTCCCAGAGTTGCTTTGTTCATTTCAGATAGAGTCTATAGAGGTGGATTTGTGCAGACAGATGGCAGGGCCCTTATGGAAAGTCCATTTCTAGACAGGCAAAATTTTGAGATTAAGGACATCCTCATGATGAAGATTAATTTGTTTTACAACCTACAGGTACCAAACTTTGATACTTGTCAGAAAAGAATACTGGAGGAGATGCTAAAAGATAGAGGAGAGGGAAAGTTATATTATAAATTAATGCATGTGGTAGGGAAAAAAATCTGAAACCTGACATTCATCTTAAAAGAAAATCTTACCAGAGGTGGATCCAAGATGGCAGAATGGATAAGTGCTGTGTTTGCCTCTTCCACTGACCATATTAAAATTACAACTAAATTGTAGAACAATCAACCTGGAGAACCATTTAAAGTCTAGCTGAACAGAAGTCCTATAAATAAGGATATAAAGAAGCAGCCATGTCAAGACTGGTAGAAGGAGCAGAGACATGGAATGGGTGGCCCCACACTTTCTGTGGTGGTTGAGAATTAGGAGAGATACCTCGGAATCAAGGTTTCCCACCCTGGAGGAGAGACAGAACTCAGCCCTACATCAGGTTCCCCAGCCTGGTGTACCGGTACTAGGAAGAAGAGCCCCCACAAAATCTGGCTGTGAAAAACCATGGGGATTCCGACCATCCTGGTAGCACTGCAGGGAAACCCTGCAGGGAAACCCAGATCTCCTATTAAAGGGCCCACATACAGACTCACTCATCGTAGGCACTGACCCTGGGCTCCAGTGAAGAGACAGTGACTTCGAAGGTGTCAGAAATATATGGGGACAGACTGAGTTTTGTGGCTTCAAGGCAAAGATTGGAGGGACAGTCACCATTTTCCTGTGTTGAATTCTCCCGTGCAGCCAGCAGGGGGCACCATTCTCTTGTCTTGAGTCACCACGCCACATACACTGCCAAAACTAAATCTGCATTGGCCTGGTAAGCGCCACTTCCTCCATGCTGGTGACTCCCTGGGACCCTGCCCCACCCAACTTGTGCAACACCAAAGGCAATTTCTCAGCATTCAGTCAGCTCTTCTCACACTGCACTCTTCCTTGGACAATTCTCGGGGGTCTGCAGGCCCCTGGCAGGTGACAGCTGGTCCCGGTGTGCTCGGAGACTTTTGCTGCGTATCCCCAGGCTCAGCACGGGCAACACACCAGAATATAACCTAATGAACACCACTTTTCCTACACTGGTGGCTCCCTGAGACCTGGCCTCGCTCAACTCTCACACCACATGAGGCTTTATCAGTGGCTGAGCTTCGCAGTACCTAACACATGGAAGCAGGCCTTGAGGTGTCCTGGGCTTTAAGCAGGGCTATCCCAGGTCAGGTACTGGTGCCAGTCATCCTTGGTTCCCAGCATGGCCTCCCCCACATGCCTCCTAGTCTACCACAGGTAGTGACCAACCACAGCTCTCATTTCAGGTCCTACAAGGTAGCCCCTGGCCAGTCACAGGCAGTAACTGACTTGGGCCTGCACTGGAGCCCCTCCCCAGAGGCCCCAGAACCAACATACCTGGATGTCAGCTTCAGATGACAGCAGGGAACCACCCAATTAGCCCCAAAAGTGGCACACCAAAAGCATGGTCTCAACAGGCACCAGAGCCCACTGGGGTGAATCCCACTCTATGGAGTAGGCCCTGCCCCACAGCAGCTCATAAGCTATGGACATAGCCAAACTCCACAGCTGGTCGGTCAGAGGGTCAATCCTACACACTGATGTGCCAATAGCAATCAAGGTTCAACTATGACAGGAGGGCACACACAACCCACACAAGGGACACTCCTAGAGCACCTGGCATAAGTGACCAGGGAGACTCTGCCACTGGGCCCCACAGGGCACCTACTATGTAAGGCCACCCAGCAAGACTGGAAGAAGTAGCAGATCTACCTAATGCACAAAAACAAACACAGAGAGGCAGTAAAATAAGGACACAAGGAAATGCACTCAAATATCAGAACAGGAAAAAACTCCAAAGAAAAAAAAAAACTGGGAGAAATGGAGGCAAGAAACCTACCAAACAGAGTTCAAAACTATGGTTATAAGGATTCTCAATGAATATAGGGAAATAGATTAATTTAGTGAAAACTTCAACAAAGAGATAGTAAGCATAAAAAAGGACATGACAACCATAAAAAAGAACCAGTTTGAAATGAAGAATACAAGAACTGAAATGAAGAACACAGTAGAAGGAATCACCAGCAGACTAGATGATGCAGAGGATCGAATCAGTGATTTGGAAAACAAGGTAATAGGAAATACTCAATGAAAAGAGCAAAAAGAAAAAAAAATTAAGAGACATCTGGGACAACATCAAGAGTAACAACATTCACATCATAGGGGTATCGGAATGAGAGAAAGCAAGAAATTGAGGAGCTATTTGAAGAAATAATGACTGAAAACTTCCCTACCTGGTGAAGGAAATAGCTATAAAAGCCCAGGAGGTGCGGAGAGTCCCAAACAAGATGAATCTAAACAGGCCCACACCTACACACATTATAATTAAAATGGCAAATGTTAAAGGCATAGAGAGAATCCTGAAAGCAGTAAAAGAAAGGCAACTAGTTACTTACAAGGAGGCTCCTATAATATTGTCAACTGATTACTCACCAGAAACTTTGAAAGCAAGAATGGATTGGCACAAAATATTCAAAGTCATGAAAAGCAAGGACCTACAACCAAGACTACTCTACTCAGCAAGCTATCATTTAAAATTCAAAGAGAAATAAAGAGCTTCCCAGATAAGAAAAAGCTAAAGGAATTCATCACCACCTAGCCAGTATTATAAGAAACGATAAAGGGATTTAAGAAGAAAAAGAATGGGGGAGGGGCATAAAGATAACTAAAATGGCAGTAATTATGTATCTATCAATAATCACTTTAAATGTAAATGGATTAACTGCTTCAAACAAAAGACACAGGAGCGCTGAATGGATATGAAAACAAGATCCATACATATGCTGCCTACCAGAGACCCACTTCAGATTGAAAGACACACACAGACTGAAAGTAAAGGATGGAAAAGATATTTCATGCAAATGGAAACTAAAAGAAAGCTGAGGTAGTAATACTCAGATAAAAATGGCCTTTAAAACAAGGACTATAATAAGAGACAAAGAAGGACATTACATAATGATAAAGGGAGTAATTCAACAAGGGGATGAAGCCCTTGTAAACATTTATGCACTTGACAAAGGAGCACCTAAATAAATAAAGCAAATATTGGCTGACATAAAGGGAGCGGTTGACAGTGATACAATCATAGAAGGGAGCTTTAAAATCTCATTAACACCAATGGACAGATCTACCAGACAGAAAATCAACAAAGAAACAGTAATGTTAAATGACACACCAGAAGGATTTAATTGATATTTTTAGAGCATTATACCCCAAAGCAGTAGAATATACATTCTTTTCAAGTGCACATAGGATATTTTGCACAACAGACCACATGAAAGGCCACAAAGCAAGACCTAAGGAATTTAAGAAGATTAAAATCGTATCAAGCATCTTTTCTGTCCACAATAATGTGAAACCAGACATTATCAATTACAATTACAAAAAATTACAATTATCAGGTACAAAACAAAACAAAACAAAACAAAAATCTGAAAAACACAAACACATGGAAGCTAAACAACATACTACTAAATAATGAATGGGTCAACAATAAGATCAAGGAAGAAATCAAAAGATACCCTGATAAATATGAAAATTAAAACACAACGAACCAAAATCTACAGGATACACTGACAGCAGACCTAAGAGGGAAATTCATAGCAAACAGGCCTACCTCAAGAAACAAGACAAATCTCAAATAAACAATCTAACTATGTACATAAAGGAATTAGGAAGAAAAAAAAAAAAACAGCAAAGAAAGCCCAAAATAAATGGAAGGAAATAATAGAGATCAGAGTAGATATAAATTAAATAATCTAAAAAAACAATATAAATGATCTATGAAACCAAGAGCTGGTTCTTTGAAATGATAAACAAAACTTATAAACCTTTAACTGGACTCATCAAGAAAAAGAAAGAGAGGACCCAAATAAATAAAATCAGAAATGAAAAAGGATAAGTGACAACTGCCCCACAGAAATACAAAGGATTATGAGACAATATTATGAACAATTTTGTACCAACAAATTGGGTAATCTGGAAGAAATTCCAAGAAACATGCAATCTTTCAAGACTGAATCAAGAAGAAACAGAAAATCTGAACTGAAATGATTGCTATTAACAAAATTGAATCAGTAATAAAAAAACTCCCAACAGACAAAAGTCCTGGACCAGATGGCTTCACAGGTCAATTTTACCAAACATTCAAACAAGGATTAATAACTATTTTTCTGAAAAAATTTCAAAAAATTCAAGAGGAGGAGAAGTTCCCAAGCTCATTTTAGAAGACCACAATTATCCTGATTCTGTGATATATAGATGATGTATTACAGAATTATACACCTGAAATCTATGTAACTTTACTACCATGTTTCCCAGAAAATAAGACCTAGCCAGACCATCAGCTCTAGTGCATCTATTGGAGCAAAAATTAATATAAGACCCGGTTTTATTTTAATATAAGACCGAGTCTATAATATAATATAATAGTAGGTCTTATATTAATTTTTGCTCCAAAAGACGTGTTAGAGCTGATGGTCCAGCTAGGTGTTTTTTTTTTGGGAAACACGGTAACAACTGTCATCCCAATAAACTTTAATTTAAAAAAAAACACATACAATCATCAATAGATGCAGAAAAATCATTTGACAAAATCAAGCATGCTTTTATACTAAAAATTTTCAGCAAAGTGGGAATAAAAGGAACAAACCTCAGCATAATAAAGCCATATACAACAAATCACATCTAACATCATACTCAATGGGGGAATCTAATAGTTTTCTTAAGATCAGGAATGCGACGAGGATGCCTAACTTTCACCACTTTTATTCAACACAGTACTGGAAGCCCTAGCCACATTAGACAAGAAAAAGAAATAAAAGGCTTCTGAATTAGAAATGAAGAACTAAAACTCATTATTTGCAGATGCATGATACTATATATAGAAAATCCAAAAGATTCCACCAAAAACTATTAGAATTAATAAATGAATTCAGTAAGTAACAGGATACAACATTAATATTCAGAAATTGATTGCATTTTTATAAACCAATTTTGAACTCTCAGAAAGAGAAATTAAGAAAACAATCTCATTTACAATTGCATCAAAAAAAAACCTAGGAATAAATATTTTTTTACCAGCTTTTGTTTATTTTGTTCAAATGCATACATTGTTGCTTGCTTCTATTCTCTTCACCAGACATTACCTTTAGTAATATTTTTACTGATATATAACCTCTGGCAAGGGAAACAAAAGAAAAAATAAATAAACAAATGGGACTACATTAAATTAAAAAGATTTTGTGCAGCAAAGGAAACCACAAACCAAAACAAAAAGACAGCCTACTGAATGGATATAGATATTTGCTAATGAAACATTTGATAAGGGGTTTATATGGAAAATATATAAAACAACAACCAACAACCAAGAAGTGTTGGCGAGGATGTTGAGATAAGGAAACCCTTGTGCTCCGCAAGGGAATTTGTAAATTAGTGAAGCCAATATGGAAAGCAGTATGGAGGTTCCTCCAAAAATTAAAAATAGAACTACCTCATGACCTAACAATTCCACCTGAAGAAGTCTAAAACACTAATTTTAAAAGATATATGAACTCCTATGTTCATTGCAGCATTATTTACAATAGCCAAGATATGGAAACAACCAAAATGCCCATCAATAGATGGTTGGATAAAGAAATTTTGGTACATACCTTCAATGGAATGTTATTCAGCCATAAAAAAGAATGCAATCTTACCATTTGTGACAACATGGAAGGATCTAGAGGGTATTATGCTAACTGAAATAAGTTAGAGAAACACAAATACCATATTATTTCACTTATCTAAAGAACAAAATAAACAAAGAAAGAAAACAAAAACAGACTCATAAAAACAGAGAAGAAACTGATGGTTGCCAGAGGGGAGTGGGGTTGGGGAGCTGGGTGAAAAAGGTGAAGAGATTAAGAAATACAAATTCGTGTTTACAAACTACTCACGGGATGTAAAGTACAGCATAGGGGATATAGCCAATAATGTTGCAACAACTATGTATAGTGTCAGGTGGGTACCAGATTAATTGAGGGAAATCACCACATGAATTATGTAAATGTCTAACCACTGTACTGTACACCTGAAACTAATATAAAACAATACTGAATGTTAACTGTACCTGAAAAAAACAAATATTTTTTAAAATATCAGACTTATATCCTTAAAATGTGTATAAATAATAATTTATTTTTCTTCAAGTATAGTACAAATTCCCATTTTACAACTACTAAAAATTACTATAAGCTAAATTACTTTGTATTGTGTGTTACTAATTTAATAAGCCCTTCCAGAGTAAAAATCTATTTTGGTAATGGATTGCATTGAACTGGTAGAGCTAAAGATCTAATCTATCCTTTTCTTAGTGGTCCACACTATCATTTTGTTGGGGAACTAAACCTGGAAGATTTATTTTATTGATCAAAATGTGTAAATGTTCAGACCTCAAAGGTAAGTTAAATATACAGAGGGTGCCAAAATATGCATACACGTTTTAAGAAAGGAAAGAACTATTAAAATTGTAATACTCAATATATACTGATAACAAAAGATGAATACATGTTTGACTTCTGCAATTACAAGACGTGCTCAAAGTGGTTACTATCAGTGTCCAGACACTTCTGATTACGGCGAACTACTGCTTGAGCAACGTTGACCAAAGTGTCCACTTGTATACATTTTTTTGGCACCCCCAGTATTTACTTGAAATTTTGAAATATTCAAACGAGGTAATCGTAGCTCATATGGATGCTGTTCATCCTCATGGCACAGAAAAAACCATTCATATCAACCCTCCTACTCCTACCTACCACTCTGTTTTGCTTTATCACACGTCCCTGCTGCTGTGAAGCTGAGAAAGTTTTTAACATGATGTCATGTGACCTGATAATATGGGACATGAGTATTTTAAAATATTGGAGAAAATTCCATACTTCATTTTATCTGAGTAGCTGATGCCAGATACTTTTATGTTTTTCCCATGCATACAGAAATCAGTTCTTTATCAAATGTGATATTTCCATTCTCATCCTGGAGATTTTGCTTACATATAATGTTTGGGTGAAGAAGATAAAAAGGGCCACAATTTCAAAACAGTACAGTAGGGAATTGTGATAAATAGCTTTTCAAAGACGTGATGACAGATGCCATTAAAAGCCACAAGCTGTTAAATCTGCAGTCTCATATGTGCTTTGTTCTTGATTTCTAAATTTATCCCAGGTTGTTTTCAGAACTTAAAACACAGTCACGGGAGGTTGGTGATTAGAGAAACTATTTGAAGTTTCACAATCAGAACAGCTGGTCCAGAGATGACAGAAGATGATGCTGAGTTTTATGAAGCAAATGCAAAATAGTAACTGGGGAATGTTTTGGCAAGTAATAAGAGAAACCATTAGAGACTTACTGCAGGTGTCAAATTGCATTTAGGTTATGTATGTTTTCCAGACCCAATGTTTCCATTGGCCATCTTACCTCTAAGTGAAAAAGTTGTATGACTGCTTGAGAACAAGAATAAAACTGACACATGGAAGGAGTGTTGAAAGGACAGGTCACATGTCTTAAGGCCATAACATCATTATCATGTCTTACCTAAACTACTATAATCACTCCCTAACTCGTCTCCCTGAATAAATCTCCCTCTCTTAGAGTTTATTCTTCGTCGAGAATACAGAGTGACCTTTTTTTGATTCAGGTGATCTCATCATTTTACCCCGAATCCCCCATGTCTTTTCATCACATTTAGAATAAAATTTAAACCCTTTGCCTGAATTGCCCTGTATGATTTGACTCCTGACTACTTCCCTATCGGCCTGTTTATGTTCTATGCTTAGAACACAGTGAATTCCTTGCTGTTTATCAAACATGCCAGTTATCAATCCATTTCAAGATCTTAGCTCTTGATGTTTCTTTCATCTGGAATATTCTTTCCCCAGAAATTTGCATGGCTGGCTCTAAAACTTCATTTAAGTTTATATTCAAATGTCTTTATGCACTCTATCCGAAACAGCATTTTTAGTGACTCTATCTTTTCGTCCTACCTTATTTTCTGTCATATATCATTACTTACATTTTTATGCATCTATTTTTTATGTACTCACTATCGGTCTTGTGCACTTGGATGTAAACTCCATTAGGTCAGATTCTTGTTTCTCTTGTTTATTTTATATCCTTAGTGCCTAAAACAACGGCTAGTATAAAACAGCATTGCCATTAAGCAAAAATGAATAAAGGTATCTTTAAATTACATTATTTGCTGTCAAATTATTCCATGTGGTTTTAAAGTAATTTGAGTAATTAAAGGTTAGTTTATCCAAATATACCAGGGCTTTTAAAGGGTTGGGGGTGGTCCTGTTTTATCTTTCATATACATACAGGTCAGGCTTTATATCTCTTTACTTAGATGTGGCTCTGATCTATTAACATTAATGTGTGTTATTAACGTCTTCTCTTCAACTATCATTTGACTATCTTTGTATCCCCTTTTATAATTATACAAATTCCCAATGTTTGCTGTGGAAAATGACAAGACTTCCAGTTGGGTCTCAAACATTCTCTCAACAAGCAAAATGCACACCAAACCAGTCCTCTATTTTCCCACAGTTTTCCCCTAACTTTTGTGTAAAACACATACGACACCAGCCCCGTGCCCTAATTTGGATGAGATCTTCAACTCTGTCCAGCAGAGCAGAACGACACCCAACTGGACCGCATCTGATTAGATCAGAAACGAGGCTTCATTCTCATTGGCTTATGCCCTTCTAAGATACACTCCAAGAAGGAGGAAATTATATTATCACGGGCATAATGCTTAATTTATTTAGAGTGACAGAAATTAAAATATTTCTTACTCTCTTAAGCCAGTTTGTACAATGCTATCTCAAAATCACTGCATATTCTAAGCATCCTACTCAAACTGAAACTGATGAAGTCTGTATGACACTTCTTTTTTTAAAAGGAAGCATGCTGCAACCATTGTGACAGATACAGTGTTTCCTACAGCTGCAGGGAAGGAGGTTAGCCCGAGGCATGTAAAATACACAACTGCCTCTCCCTGGGCATATAAGCTGTAAGATCTTGGTTGAAGGTTATATTTTTGTTTTCACATTGTTTTTCTTGATGGTTTCCTCTTGGGCAAGTAGACAGGCATTTTAAAATGCCCAACTCAGTTGTCAATCTATTTTATTAAGAGTCTGTGATATTTTTCAGGATGGCTTACAAGAGGATTGTATAGAATGCAAGACTTTGAAGTTTTATCTCTGGTTCAATATCATCAGCATCCTCACTACCCTCTCTTCTCGCGGAGGCATTGGTATACTCTCTCAAACATGAGCAATTATTATATAGGTCTGTCAGTTCTGACGCTTAGTATCGGTGCCAAATACCATTTCCCAGGTCTACTATCTTTCTTTCATGGTATCTCAGCTAGGTTTATTTTGGTTGTCCCTCCAGATACGTGTCCATCCTTCCCCTGTCTGCTGTATGCCCTGCGAGACTGATCTCTGTGGATTTCACACATGGGATCTTTTGTGCTCCAGTTAAGACTAGAGAACAAAGAGCACCGGTAGAAGCATCAAAAATGGGCAGAGTGTAAGGTAAGCCCTGGCTACGTCCCATGGCAGTTCTCTCTCTCTGTGGGTAATTTTGCTAATCCCCCTGCTCACCACTTGGCCCTCACTATGTTTTCACTGGACTGTTCCTAGCACTAGGATACTATACTACCACACATGTTTTCCTTATTTGGCTTCTTGCCCAGCCCTTTGTAAAATAGTACATTTATTCAACTCTCCTTCAATTACTCATGTTGACAGTCATGTTGGAAACCTGACTGATACATCATCCAAGGTTAGAAAAATCATGGGGGAAAGGTAAAAGGTAAGTCCTCTGCTTGCCATAGAACTGTAAAGAACCACTTCCAATGATAAGTCTCCCCTAGGAGTCTACAGTTGACAGTGAAGCAGGAATGTTTTCACATATGTAAAACAAATATAAACTAGGCTTAAAGAAGTACAGCTGAGTAACAAAGAAAGAGATCAGAATACTATTTGGTGAGATACGTGCTTTGACGAATCTAGCCAGTTTAATTTTTAATCATCTTTTGATATCCTGTTGTGCTAATTCCAAGCAACTTTGGAAAAGTGACCTTAAATGTGATAATTTTAAGGTATGCCCTTCCTCCTTCCTCTCCTCTTTAGGACAGAGTTTAAGATAAATTGTATGTGAAATGTCTGGAAAGAGTATTAATTCAAAATACTCAGGATGCATGTGGAAATGACAAAGTTTGCTGTTTAAAAAAAATTTTTATTTACTGATTCAAATATTCTACATTCTGATCTATGATAAACTTATACATTTATTTTTCAAAAATATTTTTTCTTATTTAAGAAAATTATTTTTAAATTTTTCTGTGATTGGTAAGTTTTAATTTTAAAATTTGTTTTGAATTTCTACATTTATTCCATCTTAATCGAGAAAATTAATGATTAACTTTTATTTTGGCTATTTCTATGAGGTTATATTTGTCATTTAAAATAGGACATTCCTGTCCTATGACCATGTTTTCCAAAGGCCTAGGTGAAGAATGAAAGTGTCCAAATTGGTATTGGATATAAAAATATACATTTTATTTAGCTTCTCAAAGTGGTAAGAGTTCTTCAAAACTCAAATTTAGATGTAAAAAATCAGATAAAATCTTAAGTGTGGTAGTTCATCCTTTTTTCCTGTAGTATATCTATCAATTTATTTCATCCTTTTTATTCACTTTTTAAAATAACATGAAATAATAAAACATAAAATTAAAAACTCAAAAAACATAACTTAGTATATTTCCATGTCAAATACACAAACTCACTCTCCCATCTTAAAAGGTATCCGTGGAGAATTTAAAAAGCTAAGGATTAAATATATATGCAGAAATCCCAATAAATTTACGAAGAGTGAATTACTACTAAGTCTGGCAAAGTTTATACTGACCCAAGTGCATGAGATTTACATATGCCGGGAGAGCCAAAAAATGTATAGAGGTGGACACTTTGGTCAACGTTGCTCAAGCAGTAGTTCACCGTAATCAGAAGTGTCTGGACGCTGATGGTAACCACTTTGAGCACCTCTTGTAATTGCAGAAGTCAAAAGTGACTTGTATTCATCTTTAGTTCTCGGTATATGTTGAGTATTACAATTTTAACACAGTTTTCCTTTCTTAAAATGTGTATATATGTTTTTGGCACCCTCTACATATGCTTGTTGTTGCATTTTTTAAACAGCAAAACTAGAATCCATGTAAAATCAATAGACTTGTTGTAGACCTTTCTGTGTGTATTCATGTATTCACATTCACATGCATGCATAGAAATATGTTGTTTTGCTTTGTATTTGTTTCATATAAATTTCTTTGCGACCTGCTTCTTAACATTTTGATTGAGAGATTTTCATGGTTCATTGGAGAGACAAAGCACAATTTCTTCTATGTTGCCCTTGTACAATACAGCATGGAGCTCTTAGGCAGTGAAGGAATGATCTGAATGGGTCTGGCAATGACTCTTTTCCACCCAATCCAAAACAGAACAGTTATGGAATTAGAAATTATAGGTACAGGTCTCATTTCTCCCTGGAAACATCGACTTTCTGATCAACCTGATGAAATCAGCATTAACAACCTTTGTCACTGGTATTTGCTGTCACAAGTCCTGCTCCTAATGAACACCATAACCATTTATATACAGCTATTCCCTTTTTCTTTAAGTTTACTCTTTTTTAAAATCCCTTTCTCTAGCACTAAGTATAATTGCTCTCTTTCCAATTACATTTCTATTATTTTCTTTTATAGTTATATGCTTATCACTCTTTCCCAGTGTAGTCCTTTGAGATTTTGGCAAATAAAACCATGAAGGACGAGTCAAGAAGTTTTAAATCTCAGTTGCTTGCTTTTTCATTGTTTGTTGTTTTCCATTTCATTCTCACTACTTTATTGGCTTACTCTGAACAGGATTAAAAGGAAATATCCAGTCCCTTTTTTCCTCTGTCATAAACGAGAGGTGTATTGTTGTATGTGATGTGGAGGAATAGTGTATGTGAACTTCTCAATGTAAGGAAGTCAACAACTACATGTATGTAACATATTTACATATACACATCTTTTATACAAGTAGTTATATATATGTACACACACATACACAGATATAGTTCTAGACATATATAGGTATACATATATAACACTAATCTGTAATTTACTCTTTTTATGTTTTATATTAGATTTTTTTTCCACATCTATACACCCAGGTCTATCTTATTCTTTCTAATTAGTAGATGGTATCTTATCTCATGGGATTATCATAATTCAACAAGTCTATTGACTTTACATGGATTCCAGTTTTGCTATTTAAAAAAATGCAACAACAAGCATATATATATATAAATCTTATGCACTTGGGTCAGTATAAACATTGGCAGACTTAGTAGTAATTCACTCTTCATAAGTTTATTAGGACTTCTGCATATATAATGTTTTTAATCCTTAGCTTCTTAAATATCTTGTATTTCTCATTGCCTTTTAGGAGATGTCATTGCTGAATTGCTTTTAACATATGAAAGAGAAAGCATTAAACTCCTCACTAATATTCACCGTTACCCATGTGTGGACACCACCATCCTATATTTATTGCATTGAGACAAGAGGAAATTTTAGGTAACAACTCCCTGTCTGTACCATAGTTATTATTTTACAGTTATAATGGAGTTCTTCATAAAGGCTTATAATGATCTGTTTCAGATTACGAACTTTTTGTGACAATTAATTCCCATACTTTAATATAAACACTCTTATAAAGGGAATGAAAAACATATTTTTAGGAATTTTTAAATAGTTTTAGAGAATTATCAAACTCTCCTGAGCCATTCCAAAAAAAAAAAAAAATGCTGAATTTAAAAATGGAAGGAGTTCTCCAGATTCTTTTTACTATGTGTCTAAGATGTTTGAGGAATATCTTCCATTCCTGGGCTTTTGTTTTTGTTTTTGTTTTAATTTTGTATTCCCCAGGGGCATGTTTCCCCAGGTTTACCCTCAGATTATGCCCTTATTCTACCCCTGAACTATGCTGTTGGCACTTTCCCCTTCTTCTCCGAAAAAGACCAACTTTTTGGTTATGGTGATTATGATAATATTTATTTTGTGGAAATTTATTCTGCGTTTTTATCACGGACTTACTATTTACCAGAAGATTACTGCAAACAGCCAAATGTTTAGTTCCTATCCCTAATTTGCCGAGGGGGAAATTTAAGCTTAGTGAAGTTGAATGCCTTTGTCCAGTGTCCATACAGCCTGTCTTACCACTTGCCATGCTTTAACAGTGAGTGAGGAGGGAGGCTGCTGAGGTCAGTTCTAGAGATTCTTAGAGGCAAAACTCTCACTTGATTCCTCCCTAGAAGTGATGCATACACAATACCGCATTTCGTAAAGATTCTATTTCTGTTGGGGGAACAAGAAACTCCTCGTAATTTTCAATCTCAGATAACCATAGTGAATTGTCTCTGGCTCACAGCAAAGTAAATAATCCCATACATAGACCATACATCAGGCACAAGATGAGCTCCATGTGTCAGTCTCTACTTGGATTTCATGAGCGAGTTGTTGGGAAAATGTAATTTATGAAGTACATTATTTTCCCTGAAATAAAATAACTGCGTATGTTTATGTGTGCTGTGCAAATGAAGCATATACATATCTCTATCTATCTAGTTATAGCCACAGATGTACAGATACCTATATATCTATGTCTACACATACTTTGTAACTATAGATAGATTAATAGGTAGAGCTAAGCATAGATATGGACATAGAAACAGACATTGATAGCATAGAACAGAGTGTGGCTTCTTAGTCAAATAACTTGGTTTTGAATAATCAGCTCTGTGACAATTTTCTTCATTTTTAAATTGATTTAATATCCCATCTGAAGTGCCCTCTAAAGGTAGAAATAAACACAACACAACAAAACAAAATAAAAAGGAAACGAAAGGAAACAAACTTTAATGGCTAACAGCTTGGATTCAAATCGTACCCCATTACCTAACTACAAATATGATCTTGGGTAACTTATTTCACTTCTTTGTTCCTCACTTTCCTAATCTGTAAAGTGAGAATAAAATTCTAGTCACTTCATATAATTTTGATGAATAAATAAAACTACCTTGGAATCTTATATGGTATATCATAAGAACTGTAGAAGTGTTGCCTATTATTGCCATTCAGAATTCAGAGACCAGGAAACAGAAAAAGCTAGTATTCATTGAGGGGTGCTCAGGTCTAGTATATGGTTTGCAAAAGACAGATCACTACCTCCACTAGAAGTACTTTTTTTCTACTTAAGTATGAATGAACACACAAAGGCTTAAAATCAAGTTCTCTGAAATTCCAATAGTGAATGACACAGCTACTTATAAATCCAGAACAAAAAAAGTGAATTATAATATTCATTGAAAACCAAAGAATAAGCATCAGCAGAAATAGGTTATAGGAGTGACTAAGTAAGATACTGTTTCTACAAAGTAGAGGAGCCAAATACTAAAGACAGATGAAGATTTATGTCCAGCTTCTGTACCAATTAGGCTGGCTTTGAAATTTACGGTTAGCTCAAGGTCATTGATAGTCTACTCTCTCAAGTATGATATCCTACGGAAGCAGTAACTTGGAAAATTAATGTCAAAAATAAATGTTATCCAATAAGAATGTGATTACCAGAAATGATTTAAAAGTTTATCTGGTTTTGAGTAAACGAACGCAGTAGGGCTCCAGTCAACCACCACTGATAAGAAAACTCTTATTAACTTTTGACCATTCCTCCTTAAGTGGTCAATTGAAGATAAATTTTTAACTATTTACATAATCACAGCACAAAAATTGTAAGGGCATGATATAATTTTACAAAGAAATGGAATATCCAATAACAGGAATTCAATACTTTTATTTCCCCATCATTGAAATTTTTTTAAAAAACATAATTTTATGGAAATTTACATTCTAGGTAAAATTGCTGTTCTAACAAATTTTGGAATCACTGTTATGATAACATTTTTACATGTTATCTGTTTCAGAATTAAAACAATGTAACAAAGTTTGTTTCTCACAGTTCCAGAGGCTACGATTTCCAAGATTAAGGTGCCAGGAGACTCAAACGATCAATGTATTGTCATTTTAAAAAGAATAAATAATTAAAAACTAAAGTAGCATACTTGATGAAAAATGTAAGCTCTGCTTTAATTCTTTAATCTCTCAGCAACCCATAGATAACAATCATGAAAATTTGATATAAATATGCAGAATATTTTTGTGCATTGTGTGTAGACACAAGCATAAGTATTTATTTTTAAAAACACAAGGATGAAATATACTTTCTTATACTTAATTTTTCAAATTGCTATTTTGCTCTTTTCCCAGAACGTAATTTTAGATCTCTCTGCTCTTGGTAATTATATTTAATGATTTCATAATTTTCTTTTACATAAATGAGTCATAGTTTATTTAACCATTCCCTAATAAGTGGAAATTTACATTATTAGTAATATGTGACCATTGTAAACAATGTTGCAGTGAACATTCATATATATACAAAATATTTTGAATATTTCTGTAGGAACGAACAGATAAAATATCACTCTAATGTCAATATCTAATATCTAATATCAACAGAACTGTATATTAATCTTATAATTTTAAATAACTCAATCGATACACAATTTTATTATTTTTATTTTAATTTTTTATTAAATGTGTTACTTTTGTCAAACATCTGTTTATTGACAAGTAATATTACTTTTTAAAATAAATTGCTATTTTTTCTTTGTCTAATATTTTGATTAATTTTCTATACTTAGTTTAGGAAATCTTAATATAGTAACCTTTTGCCTTCTATATTTGTAGAATTTTCCCCAAAATGTTGTTTGCTATCAACATTTTATGTTGCTATCAAACATATTTATGATATTTTTAATTATCATTTCTATGTAAGCAAATCTGTTTGCCTTTTTCTTAATACTGTGTTTCCCCAAAAATTAGACTGGGTCTTATATTAATTTTTGCTCCAAAGACACATTAGGGCTTATTTTCAGGGGATGTCATCCTGAAAAATCACACTAGGGCTTATTTTCCGGTTAGGTCTTATTTTCGGGTAAACACGGTAGCTTCTGATTTTCTTTTATTGGCTTTCCTAACCAAAATCAAGTTGAGTGACAGACTGGATGAACTCAGAGAATACTTACACAAAGGAACTACATATTAGTAAGTGGAATTATAAGTCTTGAAACATTAATATTATATTAAAGGCACATCACACAGCTAGAAAGGATATGTACACTGAAAGAGTTCTGTCAGTTATCACTGCTGATTAGACACTACCATTTGAAGATATGTCCATGAAACCTCCTAATGGTTCTGCTTTACATTTTGGAATAATGATGAACATATACTTTTTACATAAATCTTATTGTGTTCTTTCTCATTTGAATTGATTCGTCTTTTGATATGATAGCGTTTGCCAGAACTACAATCAAACTACATTAAGAAAATATCTTAGTGTATTCTTTCCTTAGAGGTACCTGTTTACAAAATATTGGAAAGTAACTTTAGACCACATTTATTCATGCTCTTGGTTAATTATACATACATTGTGCCATCACTAAGTCCCTCCTTTAGAAGGACACAAAAATAATATAATAATGGTAAATAAGTATAAGGTGCTGGCTTAGTCTGTTGGGGCAGCTCTAACAACAAAAAAAATAGACTAGTGGCTTATAAACAACAGAAATTTGTTTCTCACAGTTCCAGAGGTTAGGATTTCCAAGATTAAGGTGCCAGGAGACTCAGTACTTGGTGAGATCCCACTTACTTGTTCAGAGACAGCTGTGTTTTTGCTGTGTCTCCATGGAAAATGCATGGGAGAAGGAATGAGTTAGCTCTCTTGGGTCTCTTTTATAAGGGCACTAATCCAGTTCATGACGATTCCACCCTCATGACCTAATCACCTTCTAAAAGTTCCACCCTCAAATACCATCACCGGGGATTAGGTGTTAATACACGAATTTTCAGGGGACACAAACTTTCAGTCTATAGCCTATAGACAAACTTTCAGTCAAATACTGAAAGTTTATTTGGTGATCACGGGGAAAATATGAATTACATCCTTTAATAATTTGCAAATAGGTTTAACTGAACTCAAATCCAGGATATCTTATTCAAAGGTCAGATATATTTATTTATTTTGCTTTGTTTTCCCACTGTACAATAAAATAAATTAAAGGCCCCTTCATAAATGATTTGAACACTGATTTTGTGAAAACAAAAATTACACTAGACGAGTTAATTAGGCAAGGAAGACTTTATCCAAGGCTACTGCAATAGGAGAGAGGATAGACCTAAGTCTAGACTCAACTCCAATGAAGTACTAGAGGGTTTCTCGGGGCTGGAGCAAGTGAATACAAATTTACTGGCATATGTTGTAAGTCATAGGTCACTTGTGTTTGTTAACTGGCTTATCCAAAGTTAAAACAAGCTTGTCATATCTTTATAACAGAAAGTGGTTTTAAAACTTGGAGCAAGGCACCTGCAGAAATTAGGTTCTTACTCTCTCACAGAAACTGAGAGATAAGAGTACCATTAACTTTGATGATTACATTTCAAATAAATGGTTTTCACTTTCCTGAGGGGGGGGGGGAACATTCCTGGGTTCTAATACTTACAAGAGGCTTTTAAAAAGATTTACATCCCAGAAGGGCAGAAAAGGAATTTACAATTACACATTTTCTAAAGTAAATGCTCTAAGTAAAGAAAGGTCAGGGGCCTATAGTCAGGAAAAACGTTGTCTAAAATTTAGTGAAGCTGAGGGGAAACATCAAGTCCATCTTGACCAATACAAACTGAAAATCTCAAAATAAAAATAGATCTTTGAAATTGATGCCACTTGAAACTATAGGATGAGATTCAAATTCCTCTGAGACATGAATGTAGTAAATATCAGCTACATTCAGGGAAATGCATATTGGATTTAAGAAACTGAAAGTGTGTTGATTTTTTTTGGGGAGAGGTCTGAGAGATGTATTTTATTATAGTTCATCTTTCACAGAGTGTGAAATAGATACATATCACCAAGTGTCGAATTAAAGAGTAAAAAACACAATTTATCCCTCTAAATTAAACAAATAATTTATCCCTCTAAATCAGTAATAATTTAGATAATTTACTCTAAATTATTTTTATTCCTTACGAAACAGAAAAAAAAATATCCTTCATTAAGATTTGTGATTATTAAAACTATGCAAGCTCTGTCATTTGTATTTACTTTGAAAAACCAGGTGGTTGTGGAATTGTACTTTTAGTAATGTTAGCTTAATTTTTCCTTGAAATTGCTTTTCAACCAAGTAAAACTTATTTGATTTTATTTTAAGCCATTTTATTGCCACAGACTTAGAATCAAACTCTCCATACATTTTTACTAGGTTGTAAATTAGATCTGTGTTAGAATGATGATTTCTCATTGATTATAGATAATTTAATAAATAATAAATAACTGTAGAAATATATACTCAATAATAATTTTGGCATTCACTGGCAAATGTCTAAGAGATGCCATATTAAATAATAATGTGATAGACATGAAACTTCTCTAGGGCACTGCCTAACAATATACTGAAAGTTCACAGCATTCATTGCAACAATTACCATAATGATTGTGCCTTTAAATGTGTCTTCTCTTGTAAATCTTTGGGCAATTAGCTTTAACAATGCCGACATGTTTCCACCTATCAAACACCTTCACATTTTTCTAAGTTATCATAATATCCAAGTGCCTTACAAGTGAAAAAATATATATTATGTATTAAACTAGAAAGAGAGAACAATAAGCGGATATATTCATATCCTGTAATATAAAAGACAGATAATTACAGGGACAAAATCAATAATAACTAACATTTGACAAGGAAACCAAGAATACTTAAAGGAGAAAGGACTGTCTCTTAAATAATTGGTGCTGGGAAAATTGGATATTCACAAAGAAAAGAATGACACTAGACCCCTATCTTATACCACTCACAAAAATTAACTCAAAATGGATTAAAGAATTATTTAAGTGTAAGACCTGAAAGCATCAGTCCTAGAAGGAAATGTAGGGCAAAGCTTCTTGACATAGGTTTTGGCAATGGATTTTTAGATAGCGGCTATAAGGAGGTGCTCAAAACCACTGATTATTAGGCACATGCAAATCAAAAGCACAATGAGATATCACCTCACACCTGTTAGAATGGCTGTCATCTACCGAGTTTCCCCAAAAACAAGACCTAGCAGGTCCATCAGCTCTAATGCGTCCTTCAGAGCAAAAATTAATATAAGACCCGGTATTATATTATATTATTATATTATAATTATACTGTATTACATTATATAGGACCCGGTCTTATAGTAAAGTAAAACTGGGTCTTAGATTACATTTTTCTCCAAAAGATGCATTAGAGCTGATTGTCGGCTAGGTCTTATTTTTGGGGAAACACGGTACAAGTGAAGAGATAACAAATGCTGGTGAAGATGTAGATTTGTTACCAAACCCCAATATTTCTTTTCCTTGAGTCCATCCACCTGCACAGTCTGGCCCAAAGAAATGCATGAGCAGGAATTTGCAGTATAGAAAGAAAGGTTACTATTGAATTGACCAATACACAGATGGGGAGCTCATGATGTAAAAACTAGACTCTCCTCTCCAATAGCATGTAGGTTACAGATTCTATAGGGCAAAATCACAAGACACCATGACTTAGGGGGTTCGAGGTAGTCCTGGGAGCTGATTGGTTGGAGGTGAGGTAAGGGTAACAAATCACTTCCTCAGGTGTTGTTCTGAGGTGCTTTCTGGCATCCCTGTGTCCGGTCTCATGGGAAAGTAGCCACGGGGTAGTTCCACCTTCAGGCTCAGGAGCTGAAATATATCTCAGGTCAAGATGTCATCTTTAGCCTGCTAGACGGCCAGACCAAGTGGCCCGTAGTCATGTCCCAGGTACTATCTTCTGCTGCCTCTGATATTGCTAATTACCCAGGAGAAAGGCTACGTCTCCAAGGGTACGTACACACACGCACACACACACACACACACGCACACATACATACTGTATATATATCGGGGGTACCAAAAAAATGTATAGGTAAGAGATATTATCTATGCTCAAGCAATAGATCTCCATAATCAAAAGTGTCTGGACGCTGATGGTAACCACTTTGACCATGTGTTGTAATTGCAGAAGTCAAATGTGACTTGTATTCATCTTTTGTTATTGGTATACATTGAGTAGTATAATTAATAGAGTTTTTTTCATTGCTTAAAATGTGTATACATTTTTTGGCTCTCTCTGTCTCTCTCTGTCTCTCTCTCTCTCTCTCTCTCTCTCTCTATATATATATATATATATATATATAGAGAGAGAGAGAGAGAGAGAGGTATATGGCTTTTAGAACTAGGATTTAAAACTAAATTTAATCAAAATCCTAGGGAATCTTGGTTTTAGAGCCTTGTAATGCATAAATTCTGAGATTGTTCTCTCATACCTAAACTATGACCTACCCTTAGTTTTCTTACAGATCCTAGAAGAACATAGCAAATGCTGTATGTGGAGAACACCATATTACCAAATGTGTTTAAGTTAAAGGGTACATTAAAAAAAAAAAAAGATTTAATGGCTTTCAAAAAATAGTTTACTAGATGAAGAAGTTAATGTAAAATTTAAAACATTGGCAAATTTGAAGAAGTGTCTCTATTCCTGAACATTTTATAAAAGAGTATAAATTCTTAATTAAGTCAATGGAATTTTTAAACTTTTGATATGTGTAATATGAATGGGTAATAAAGAAAATATTAACAAAAGCATAATATGATACTATCTAGAGTGTATCATATATTAAATATGTGAAAGTATGCATTAGCTAAAACTGTCCTACACATAAGGTTATAATGTTTTGAGATGACAGCATAAAATAATACCAAAGTACATATTATAGCTTTAAAGATCTTGGCCAAAATTTGAGCCTGAACAGATGATGCAAAAATGGCAGAATTGAACTGCATCACAGTATCATTTTTTAAGTATTAAAATAAATGAACATTAAAAATTAAATCTTCTTAAAAATGACTCCTAAGCAAAGTAACACATGACTCTAGACACTGGAAAAACCACTAAACAATATTGACCATCAGGATTATTGGAACTTATGAACAAGGCACAAATAAAATCATTTAGACTATGACCCTTTATATCACAATATAGAGAAACATTATAGAAATTCAATCTGAGGAAGTAATTATTTTAGTCACCAAATGGGGGGGAAAAGGGAATCATTCGGCACAGCCTCTAACTTCTCTAACACCGGCCTGAAAGCACGGTGGTGATGGTTATTAAAAAGCTCGGAATGATGGACAGTGTAAACTAAGAATACTGTACTCAATTTAGATCTTTTTCAAGTATAAGATGTAAACTCATTGGCAGTGTCAACTATAGAAGAACTCGGAGATGAAAACACACGTGAGCCCTCCTTGAGAAATCACCTGAAGACAAAAATTGACCAATTATGATGTCCTACATCAAGAAGAGAAAAGCTTATTATCTACATGCATTTAAAACAAAATTAATATAAATGTTTACCTAACAGAAGGAAAATGTTATGTTATATTATAATAATATTACTAACAAAATTTTTCAAATGAAGTAGAAGATAATTTAGACAACATTTAAGAGCCCTAATGATTTAGTCAAGTGATGATTTCTAAAACTAAAACAAAATTAAAAATGACCAAAGGATTCCAGCTGTAAAATGTTCATTCCATAATTGCTTTTCTTATTCTTGAAAGATCTTTTTGAGATCAATGTTTTGCAGTGAAGATTTTTTGATTAGAACATCTACATACTCTTTACTTTTACTATAGTTTATTTTGTTATCAAAGAATAATGAATTTCTTTAAGTATAGCAGAGATTTCGAACTATTTTAATATTAATAACAATTTATATAGATTAATTTGTCTATCCTTGATCAATATACGTATATACATAAAATATAACAGGGATGATGTGTTAAAAAGTTAACGATGAAATGTAGAGCAAACTCAATTTATCAATATATAAAAAATTACATATATCACAAATAAGTGGAATTTACTGAACATGCACAACGTTGGTTCAATGTTTGAAAATCAAATAATGTAATCCACTATATGAATGGGATAAAGAATAAAAAACATATGATATTAATTAAAGCAGAAAAAGTATTTGCCAAAATAAATATCTGTGAGTACATATCCACATAAATAAATAGTTGAATTTTAAAAATGGGGGGGAAGAAGAGAAAAATCTCCTGTGCTGAACAGTTCTAAGTAATTTATGTCTACACCACCTTCGTGAGGGGTTTCGGCATAACTATCCACTCAGATGTGGGCTGCCCAAACTCTTTCCTCCAGAGTCTGTAAAGGGGGAACAAGAGTAACATAATAGTGGGGAAACCTGACAAATACTATCTCAGCAAGGTGATCAAGGTCAACGTTAACAGTGACGATTAACACTGATGGTAGGTGCCCTCAACGTGATGTAAGGAAAATGGTACTTTACCTCTGTGACCTTTTTCCCAAAACACATTATCATAGTCTACCAACGAGAAAAAAAAACATTAGACAGATCCTAATAGAGGGGTATTTCACAAAATATCTGACTGCTGATTCTTAAAACTGTCAAGGTAATCAAAAGCATAGAAAATCTGAGACATTGCCACAGCCAAGAGAAGCGTAAAGAGACATGACAACTAATTAAAATATGGTATCCTAGAAGGGATCCTGGAACAGAAAAGGGACCTTTAGGTAACAACTAAGGACACCTGAACGAAGAATTGACGTTAGTTAATAATAATGTATCTGTGATACATAGATGATGCATTACAGAATTGTACACTTGAAACTTGACTAAACATTGTCACCCCAATAAACTTTAATTAAAAAAATTTTCAAGATCAATAAGAATAAATGGTACTGAATAAAAAAAAATAATGTAGCAAAATATATTAATTAAATGTAACAGATGTACCATACTAATAATAGGAAAACCTGAGTGTGTGTTATATGGAAAATCCTTATTATATTTTCTCAATTTTTCTGTAAATCTAAAGCAGTTCTAAACAATATAAGTCATTTTTAAAAGAAAATTAAGGATGGGTGAAGCTCAGTGATAGATTTGGGAAAACCTTCCTCCATTAATGCTTTGCTAAGAGAATTTAACTTATATTAAAAAAAAAAAAAAAAAAAAAAAACCCAGGGGTTACATGTAGCTACTTTAAAACATTCTCTTCAAATGTCTTTTCTTCTAAGACAATTTTAAGATGATTGGCAATAATTTTAAGCCTGTGTGTTACCAGGTATTTTTCAAAATATCTTGGCATTATTTTTGTCTAGTTATTATTAGGTTGGTGCAAAAGTAATTGCAGTTTTTGTAATTTTTAACCTTTTAAACTGCAATTACTTTTGTACCAACCTAATAGTTTGTGGTATCAGAAGTCCTGGGCCCTTTCCAAGTTGGACTATCTCTATGAGTCCACAACTGATACTTAACCAATGCTCTTTGGACAAGTTAATGAAAGAATGTTTGCATGATACCAATTGATTAACAAGATGATGTTTCTGTAAAAGGTGCTCTTGCCTTAGGTATTTTTCAGTTCATAGAATCATGCAGCCTGCTCGTGATAAGTCATAGTTATTTCTGTTTATAGAAAAAAATTTTGACTCAACCTTCACAAATCTTGAACTGAGATATGATATTTTAAAACTTAGAGAAAATAAATATATGTATCAGCAAGGTGAGGTGTGCTAACAGGGATCTAGCCAAAAAAATCACATTTTTTACTGAAGTTTTCCTTTTTTTCTATTTCTCTCTTGAACATGAACACACAGAGCTTACAGCTTACATCCTCTCTCTCTTTCTCTCTCTCTCTCATACACACACACACACACACACACACACACACACACATACACACACACATACACACAACCATTTCAAGCTTTAACATTTTCTTGTAGTCCAGAAATATAATTATTGAATAATGTGGATTAAAACAATATTTAAGAATAATCTACAATATAACCTACAATATAACACGTCCCATCACTTCACTAAAAATATCTATAAATACACACAAAATAATGAAACCCAAAATTCTAAAAATCAGAATAAACAGAAGTATATAATGCCAGAATCTTGAGTATGCTCCAATATGCAAGGCTGAGCAATTTTACTGTGAAGAATTTACTGAGCTTCCCTTCACTATACGATATGCTTCTTTTTTCTTTTCACCTTTTCTCTTCTCGCCCTCTCTTTTCCTCCCCCATTATACAGAGACTGCCTGGGACATGGTATAAAATGATTAAAATTTTTCTTACAACCTATCCACTGAGTCAACGAATCAGTCTTGTATGACATGAAAACTGAACAACCAAACCTATTTTGGCTGTTTGCTGATTCTTTTCTTCCAGACAAAGTATTGACCTTTCAGTTACCTACCATTTTTCAGAATCATGGAGAAAAGAGAAAGGCGTATATGTGTCTGTATGTGTGTGTTGGGGGATGCTCACAATAGCATTTTAAATTCTCAACTGTACAGTTCCCACAAATAAGCACTAGAAAGAAGTAGTAGAGAAAAAAATATATATTCATGTTTGTTTTGAAAAATCTTCGCTATGTCAGAGGTACAGATAATCAAATAGCATGGTCACAGAGGATGCTGCCTCATTAAAGGAGAGATGTACAAGGTAAGAATTTGAGGGAAATTATGGACTGTATTTGGAGCTTTACATGATAAGTTATCCTTTATATATAAACCAAAAAAGGGTATGTACCAGCAGACAGAAGGCAAAGTACAATAGTAATGATTAGTAATTATATAATGTATTAACATTTATATAAATCTATTATTTACATAATATACAAATGTAAAAATATTAGTAATTACATAATTAATAATAATTATTATTATAATAATACCAACAACAGCAACCACAAAAATTACTAAATATTTCTCAAATCCCAAGTACTGTTTTAAGGACTTTGCACATGTTATATTATTTAATTCTCAAAATAACCAAGAAGCAATTAGTATTACTAATTTCATTCAATAGATCAGGAAACAGAGGTACAGTGTTCAATTAATTCACCACGGTTACACAACTGGTGAATAGTATTTGAAGTGTTAACAGAGTATATAGGGCTTAAATTTGTTGCACAGACCTTGAATGGCAGGCCTGTCCTGGATGGATAAAAGATGTGATTTTGATTAAAAAACCCACTGTATAAAATGTAAATAAGTATTTTCATTAGGAATTATACTATGTAGCCATGTATTGTTTGGATATGTACTGTATTCCAACCTTAAATACTGCAGAAATTTGTTTTGTACTCTCATTTTGGGGGAAAGAAGATTCTGTATTCATTTTCTTAGTATTTGATTTATTCAATATTCTAAGAAATTGTCAAAATCTGTACAATTCTAGGTCTTAATTTATTTCATCTTTACGTACGGCACTGTTAATGAGCTTTCTCTCCCCAGAGATTTATCTAACTTGAAACCCAAGAATGCCATAACCTTTCTGAAAGTGTTCCTAATTGATTAGCAATTACAAGTAATTCAATTAAATGAGCTCATTTCTTCATTTAAATGAAGTTGGTACTGTAAGAACTATTTTCTGAGCACTGTATCAAGCATCTAAGCACACTCCTTCTATGTGCCTAAATACTTCCTCTCAAAAATTGAAACAATGCCTCTTTCAATACTTCATCTTTCCCTCACCAGGAAGAGGTCACTAAATAACCCTTTTGGTAACTTTGCAACATTCTGACATTGTCACCATATTTTCAGATAGAAACAATCATTACACGGCTTTACTACCTTAAGTAGAAATAGGATAGTTTAGCAGGGAGTGGAGGATTATAGGACTGCGTAGGAGAGCAACATTTCCCACCCCAAAATGTGCCCCTTTTGGAATGAGGATTCATTTAGGCTGATAACTTTTTAGGAACAGAAGATTCAGGAAGTTTTCCTTGTTATCACCCATTCAACTGCCTAAAAGAAGTTAGATATACAGTGTGTTCCCCGAATAGAACTATCACCAGAGATATCTACAAAGAATATGGGCGGGCCAGGTGTGGTAGGAGACTTGGCAGGGCTTAGAGATCAGTGTTTCCTCTGTGTCCCAATGTCTCTACATGGACCAGCACACATTTATTTACCAAGCATTTGCTTTTCCATCACCATGTGAATTGCCTCTCTCCCCTCTGAAGTCCCAAACCACTACCACCCTTTCTCCTTAGCTCAAGATGGCACGCGATCCTCAACTGCCAAGTTTGTTCTGGGACCCCATATTCTTATGAAACCACCGTACATACACACGTAACTATAGTTTTTATATTTGGTTATATTTTCCTGTTAATCTGTCTCATATCAATCTAATTCTTAGGCCAGCCAGAAGAACCTAGCAGGGTAAAGTAAAATGTTTTTCTCCCATCAGTTACTATTATTTTTTTCCAAAACGGTCATTCTCTGCTTAAGGACAGGGATATGTTCTGACAAATGCATTGCTGGGTGATTTCAGCATTGCGCAAACATCACAGAGTGTACTTACACAAACCTAGATGAGAGAGCCTACTACTGTAACGGTACGTGCTATACTTTTATATAACTGGCAGCACAGTGAGCTGGTTTACACCAGCATCACCACAAACATGTGAGTAATGTGTTGCATTATGATGTTGTAACATTTATGACATCACTGGGCAACACAAATTTTCAGCTCCATTATAATCTTATGAGATTATCTGTCTTGTATGCAGTCTGTCTTTAACTAAAACATCATTATATGGTGCAGGAATGTATTGGAAGATTGTCTGGAATGATTGGCCACAGGAAAAAGAGTTGGAAAGCAGTTGAGATGTTAATTAGAATACTTGTTTCCTACATAAATGTTATGAAGGACTGAAGGGAGAAAAGTATGTCTTGAATTAAAAATAAAAAATACAATGTGAGGAGGTAAGAGAGAAGAGGAGAAGATAGGAAAGTTTAAAAATCAGAATATTTCAAAGTTCAAATGTACAATTAATAATAATTTAACTTACATGTTTTCTATGAGAGGGGGTGATTTCAAAGTTAGGATAAGAAAGTAAACAAATCTGAGAAAACAGAGCTTGGGACTTTTAGAATATGTATAATATTTCCTACATATATACATAACTCCCAAATATATAACCATATGGAACACTAATACACTCAGCAATGCATGCTAATACAAAGGCAGACAGACTCAGTATAAAGAAAATGCAGAAGATACCACATGAAATAAAAAAAGTTAAAGAACTGAATAACATGCTTATTCTACCAAAGAGAAGTCTTATAACAGCCCTGGGTATTTCCAGGGGATTTAAGATGAATTGGTGATTCAGGTGATTGAAACAAGGTCAATTTCTTCCATAAGTTGAACCAGGTAGACAAGAGAGAGTGATTAACGAACTAACTTTTGCAGACAAAGGAAGCTGAGACATGTCTTGATGATAGACCTTGGGAGGGGGAGGTGATTTAACTCAGTTCCCTGGGCTAATTTTTTAGGGGATAAGGACAGAGAAGTTATCGTTCAAGAAAGGGCACTAAATATCTGGAGGGGGGGTGGGGAAGTGTCCTGGCCCTTTAACTCTTTCAGAAGAAATGAATCCCCTAGCACTTTTTGTACAAAGAGAAATAGTTCAGTGGACTGTACATTATGATGGGAATTTATCCAGTATGTTAAATGTCTTTGATGATGTAAGATTGGATCATAACAAAAGATACAATATTACATTCTCTGAATATTTTCCTAAAATTTGAATGCCAAGATACTTCATTGATATATTCTCAGTACTTTATCTGACTTCAAATATGAAGACAACTCCTTTAAAAAGGGAACTATTTATGATTAAATATTACAATAAAGACATAATTGCATACTGAAAACAAGTAAACAAAATCTTTATGGAGTAGGAAAGTTTCCAAACAAAAATACTCAAAAATGGAGAGAAGAAAAAGAAAAAAAGGGAAATATAGATAACCTTCAAGGATTAGATTACCTTCAAAAGAATAAAAGTCTGTCATTCATCAGGAAAATACATATTTTGATTTATCTGAGAGCACACAAACTTTCAAAGGATCAATATATTCCAGAAAGGAAATTAAAAAGCACCACGGAAGAAAGTAATGAGCTACAATCAGAACAGGTAAGCAAGTAAATTAGTGAAGTATATTGGTAATCCACATAACTGTATTTTTAAAACACTGTAATTAGAATAATACAATTTGGTATACTTAAAAGCAAACTGGAATTAAAATTTTAGATATTGATACTATTGATTTTAACAAAGAGAAATTTGAAAAGAAAATTAAAGCCAGCTTTTAATTTACTGAAAATACGCACATACATAGTTTATTGGTTGTTAAAAGTTAAGGAAAATAAAAATTAGGCGTGTGTAGATATATGTATCATCCAAATCAATAGAGTAAGAGAAACGAAGTCAAAGGAATCCAATTAGTATAAGAGAAGTTAAGGAAGGTTAATGGAGGAAACACAAAAGAAGAATGTTAAATATAAAACACAGAATGGTATGTTTCAAGTAATTTCAAATAAATCGGTAATCATAAAACATTTGAGGATATTACAGACCTCTTAATAAGCACAGTCTCCTTTTGATTAAAAAACAACTGTCTTAGAAATAGATCAAATGTTTTGAAATGAATATGATAAGTTGAGTGGAAAGAGAGAAATTGAAGAAAATAAGTATAATCATCTTCAAAGGAGTTTTGCTAAAAAGGAAGAGGAAAGAAGTAACAGCAGCTGGTGGGAAAAGTACGGATAAAAACAGCATTTTTTTAATATGGAAGAACAGTAAAATTGTGTGTTCGTGGAAATGATTCAGTAAAAAGTGAAAAAACTGAGGATGGAGGACAAAAATGTGGATAATTACTGAAGCAACGCTTTACACAGACAATAGGGCCTAAATTTGTAAACTGTTCTTTAGTTTACAAATCATTAAATAACATTTTAACATAACAGTTAAGTCATGAAGATAACTTTCCAAAAGGCAATCATGAAATATCCCTAATGATATATATGGGCAGGGTAAGGAATAATGGTTGCAATAGAAGTTTTCTAATTCATGACAGTTCATTAACGAATATTCTTAAAAATTAATAAATCAGTACACAGGCTCAAAATAGATATAAACATTATATATAAATAAATACATATATACGTGTGTGTGTGCCCATGTGCGCATGATAAATATAAACACTAGAAGAGCTAAAAAAAGGAATTTTAATACTGGATGCGTTTGTGAGTGAAAAAGATGAAGGCTTTATTATGATTTCTATATCCTTCCAGTCCATTTAAAAATTATTACCACATGTATGCATCATCACTATATTACAAGAAAAAGAACTTATGTTTTTAAGTAACACATTATGGTATGTTTTATCAATAGACTATAAGGATACAATTTCACAAAACAAGATAAATCTATATATGTTGACAAAGAAAGATGTCCCAATATATTATGCGAAAAATTCCAATTGCAGAAAAATATGTATTAAATTCTAAATATATATATTTAGGTATAAGATTGAATTGAGAAGGGGAAAAGAAAACCTATTTTCAAGTTGTATTTTTTAAAAATCATGAACATGAACTACTCAAATAATTATATTCTTAACTAATAAGGCTTATTAACTAATAAAAATTCTAGAAATAAGAGGTTTCTGAGAAATATTTGAATGTTAGTGTAAGGATATATGCCATTTGGAGGATAAAAAGCTTTCTTCTTTTGATGCTGGAATAAGGTCACAGAGCCTCCATTAACTTACATCAATTTGAACACTTTTAGTGACATCAATTACTGACCACTGAGGAATGAAAAGCTACCTTCCGTTTAGAATTTCTAAAGAGAGGAGGACAGTAGGTCAGATCTTACCTTTCTGCACTGACCCCCTGTGCAGCATTTGCTATAATCCTGAATCCCTACACATGAATGATAAGAACAGCTCTGATCACTTGATAGGGCCATCACATGTATTTAAATTCCATTAGTTTGTAAATTAAGTATAAATTGACAGCTTTTATTTTAAAAGGTAAATGTTTTAGGTCCTCAAAACTAAAGTTGTACAATTATTGCAATGTTATAAAACTGCCCTATCTATGTTTTGAAGCTAAGTCTAGCTGTATAGCACGAGTTTAAACCCAGATTCAGGAGGCACAGGGTATCTGAAATTAAATCTCTCCTGGGTCTAGTATTTATCAGTTGTGTGATTTATGAAAAACAAAAAGATATACGTGCTTCAGTTTCCTCATCTGTAAACAGGAATTTAAAAACACTTAATATATAGGGTTGTATTGAAAATCAAATTAGTTAATATTTATTAAGTGCTAGGAAAAGAGCTTGGCACTTAGTAAATGCTATATAAAGTATTAATCAATCACATTATGAATAGGAAGAGTAAAAGTTAAAATCTGGCAATGTAATACATGATATTAGACATGGTCTAATTTTTTTAGTCCATTTTTAGTCACAGTTTTCAAATTTTTGAAAAGTCAAAATAATTTTATGCTAGTAGATAATTGATCAAATGGAGACAAACGTGTATTTATTTCCATGTATCTTCATACAATTAAACAGCCATCTTCCCATCTTATGTTAGAACAATGCTGGTAAACCTATGCTGCAAGAAACTTACTGTAAGATGAGAAAGAAAATCTAGCATATTCTAAACATCAAACACATACTTTAGATGAACCAAAGGATCAGGTAACTGGTTAAGAATTGGCTTAAAATACGGTTGCAAACCTAGACAGTCACAAGGACTATATGAGGAGTTTTAAAAACATAACTACTCAGACCCTACCACAGATACATGATCCAAAACCTCTAGCTCTCTAGGGGTAGGGCCCCAGTATTCTTTCTCTTAAAAAGAAAGCAAAAAGGAACAAGACAAAAAGAAAAGAGAAAATCCCATCTAAATGTTATAATTATAAGCACATGTAGGAACCTCTGACTAAAAGATTCTTAAGGACTCTTTCAAATATTTACTTCTATCATTGTTTTATGTAGGAGTGTGAATCTGTGTGTAAACTAACCAATGAGCATCAGTTTAGAGCCAAAAAACTTTAATAAGACTTTCCTCGCCTCATCTATGTTGCCCTATCCAAACACTACCAAGGTCAAATCACTGTATATGGCTGCCCTCAGTTTCTCCATGTGCTCAGTTTATATAGTATGAGCAATATGACTCATGGAAACAATGGGCTCATGAAAATAAAGGAAACACATTTCCACTGTGTCACAAACTGAAAGCAGAGCTGCTACCTAAACAGTATCTTACTTCCAAAAATCAACATCAGAGAATCAGGTCATTACCCAGTGATTCTCTGCATTTAAATGTAGCAACTAAGCTATAGAATATTGATGTTTTTGGAAAAGGAGATGACTCCGGGGGATTGCCATTGTAGTGCAGAATGGGCCAGCTGACACAGCTCAAATGTATTTGGGAACCATGCAGTGAAAGGAGGAAAAGAATGTACACTTTCACATGATTTGGCAAACATGATTTCATAGTGCTGTGTTGTTTTCTAGAATAACAAGACATAGTACATCGTTAATAAAAATGAGGCATGCAATTATAAAGAGGTGATTTGTTTAAGAAAAATACTAGGCATCATATCCTAGTAGGCAGATCAAATAAATCCTCTTGTTGGTGGCACCAATTTGGTACAAGTTGCTGGTAATGCGATTCAAATAAATTATATGCAGTTTATTGGGAGGAGTTTATACTGAAGTATTGACAAACATTTCAAAAAGACTTCCAGGGGTTCCATTTCACAGTGAAATCCACTATAATTGTCTCATTAACCAGAAATAGGGTCTAACTGGTTTTAGATTATCATGTCTTTCATCTCTCATCCATGGAAGTTCTGGAAGTATACTGAAAAGAAACCCATAGTTATTTCTTTCCTTTGATCTTCATTCACAGAATGATGTTTACCAGTAACTTTACTGCTACTGGGTTCTATTTGAGTAACGTGTTTCATTAAAATGAGTAAATACACAAAAGGACTTAGAGTCTTAGGCATTTCCATCTACTGCTCTAAGATGTCTTGTCAAGCAAAACAAATTATTGTTTGTACTTACGTGGTATTTTACCAGTACTTCTTTCTATGGCTCAGTAAACTTTTTCCCCATTGGTGTTCACAGAATTTTATTTTTGTTCATCTATATGATTTCTTTGCCTCCCACTAAACTTTTCTGTTCAGGAAATAAGTATTTTTTAGGTCAATATGCTACTTCTTTTAAGTTGTATTTTCCAAAAAGGCTGTTAATTCAATAAGAAAATCAAAGAGATTCAAACTAGTTTCCTGACATGTTTCAAAACAGTGATATGATTAGATTGTTCACTCTTTATATTGACTGTATGTATGGCGTGACAAAGGCAAAATTGACATGGGTACTCTGTCACAGTCCAATTCATTTGTCTGATACTGAGTTTTGTCATTGCCCTTCTCACAGAGCAGCATGGAAAACGGTGCTGTTTTAATCTTCAAGTAAGCACCCTGCTGGGCTGATTCAAATTTGCTGCTCAAGCTCAGTAACAGTCTCGGGGATTCAGGCAAAAGGGGATCTGGTGCCAATAGGCTCTCAAAAATCACTCTTATAAAATTTTGTATTTTATTAGCAAACACTCAATTTCCTAAATCCTTAAATAGTATAATTTTAGAAGACAATTAAGAGCCACTGAGGATTGTCAGATGTCTTTCACAGCAAAATAATGGATCTGTTCTCCCACAGATGGACCATGACTGTGGAAACACTTCCTATAAAATGAGGAAATAGTGATAATTTTATTAATGAGACAGCAAACTTGTCATGATTCTATACCTGTCGCTATGAATAAATAAGCCATGCAGACAAACCCTAGGCAATACTCTGCTTTTAAATCTCCCATTATTTGAGCACCGGGTAAAATGGGAGTTCACTAAATCTCTATTTTCTACATGATGTTTGCAGAAAATATGTATCAAAATATTTTTATTCTTAATTAACTAGGAGCTTCAGTAAATAAAATGGTCAATAATATATCCAAGATTTTAATAATCTAAAAGGATTTTATAGTTATAGATTTTAGTTGTGAGCATACATAAGTCATGAATGTAATAGTAAATCTTTGAAATTTTCTCCTACATGCATTAAAAATAGTGCAATAGACCCTCCATTCATTATTTACATATTTATTTATTTTTGGGTCTTTGATGATTTTCCAAAAGTCGGGTAGTCAGTGTGTGGTAACTGTATAATTGCTTGCAATGGTATTGCTAACGCTCATGATTTTTTAAATTTATATGATTAAGTACTCTGGCAAGGACTTTCTATACTATACACACACGAAGAGAAACTACACTGTAGAATGCTATAAATTATAGCACTTGAGCTTTAAATGCTATCCTACCTGCTGTGCGAGCACAATACTAGATATGAAAACTGTTCTGGAATTCTAAAAATGAACAAACATGGAAAGAATATAGAACATCAGCTAAAAAAAAAAAAAAAAAAAACCGGAAAAAGCACATCTCCCCTTTTCCCCAAAAAAGTTTAAATGCAATCATTGAGAGGCATCTACGACTATTAATACATAAATATTTTAAGTAGTAATTATGTAGAATAATAAAAGTTCAATTAATTATATGTATATAACTAAATACATTTCCTTTGTAAAAATGGCTACGTTCATGAGAACTCACAAGTATATCAATTGAAATCTAATATTTCTTGACATTTTACCATAATTTAATGTGCTGCAGAAATAATTTTAGCCCACCATATAAATGAAAACTGTATTGCAAAGGAAAACACACATATGTAGAAGAATAAATAAACATGCTAAGAGTAGGCGATACATCGAATGTTATGAAAAATTAATGTTTTACAATCAGTAACATTGGTACTTATCGGTCAGTGTTTGAAAACAAGAGTTTTCATCTCAATAAAGGAAACCACACAGTATCTTTTGGAAAAGAAGGTACCTGGAATGTGGGAGGAACGGGTGGTAATGGAATATGGTATACAAGTATATTTCGGTGCTATGGTTAAAAACAAAATGTGAAAACTGAGTAACAGACAGAGCTGTATCCTCTTCATCTTGGCCCAAATCCCTAGAAATAACTGAGAGGTAAAAAAATAAGGTATGTTTATGTGAAAAAGCACATAGATTAATGAAAGAGGAAACCACAACTCCAAATGAGCAGGACCAGACTAATGGAAAAGATAATAGACATGATTTGCTAGTTCCCCTACGTCAACATTTGGATCAATGTTTGGAGTGTTGCTATAAATCCACCAAGCAAATCAACATTTCATTAAAATGACAAGCAGGGGAGTTGTGATACTGATCCTCAAAAGCAGGATTAGTGAGTGAGACCCCGGGAAAAAGAGGCAAAGCTGGCTGAGTGGCTGACGCAATCTAGGCTACAGGTCAGCTCTCAGCCAGAGAAGTTATGTCTGTCCTAGGGAACCTAGCAAGATGAGCTAAATAACACAACGGGAAAAACTAAAGAGAAAACTTAGTGAGCCCAAGAATGTGTTCAAATTACAGTGTTCATTCTGTGACTGTTGTTCTCAAACTAGCACTCATACACTTAGTTGCCATGATAACAATATCTTCATTTTCATTTGAAAATCCATCTCTCCTACACTCAGTTCCTGAGTCTCCTGAGGAAGACTAGCTACTTAGCTGCTGCCCTCTAGAGACCACACGGAGGAATATTTTCTGAGAAGGGAGACATGACACTCAAGAGCTTGGCTGAGATAAGAGGCATTAGGAACCAAGTTCTGGGACTTTGAAAATGCATCAGGTTCATGTGAGTAATAAGCATTACTCTTGATGTTCCATTTAGATAAGCTTATAAGTTCCTGTTTAGACTGAGGCAATGTGAGTGAATTACTTGCCATTTGCAACAGACAGATTCTAACTAATACATGATATAATGGCAATAGATACAAAGAAGAAAAGAGTTCAAGGGACATAGACCATTGATATGGAAGTACAGAATTTCCAACATTTTTTAATAGGAATTCCAGGAAAAAAAATATGTATATATATTATATATACATATATATATATAAATGGAGGAGAATAGAGGAAATCAAAATTGGCAAAAGGAAAAAAGAAACCAGGGTCAATTAGGCACTAAGTAGGATGAATAAAAGAAGACACAACACGTAGATGAGCCGTGATAATATTTTAAAGTGGCTCGGATTAAAAGATTCCAAATTTCCAAACATGGACATTTGTTTGCTCTGCCTGACTTTATTGTTCAAACCTGTCATTCTCTCCGAAGGATACTCCTCTTGGGCTTCTAAGCCCAACAATGCAAACTCTGTCCCCAACTTTTTAAAGACTCGTTTAATGTCCTGGGTATCTATGCTGTTTGCAAACCTTCCGTCATGTGCATCACCCTGCCTCAAATGTTTATGAAACTAGGATTCAAGATCTAACTATCTACCTCATTATAGTTTGAACCATTTGTTTAGACAACCTCAGTCCACCCATTCAATTTCCATTTGTCACGTCCTTTCAGTTCCAGGCCACTCACTGCTTTGGGTAACCCCCACCATCCCATTCACAGTTTTCAGACAAGACAATGAGATCTATATTGTGGTCAGTGCATTCTCTTGATGTGGATAATCTGCTTTTCTAAGAAATTCACCTTGTCTGATTTAAACATTTTGAGCTACTGGAGCCTATAACAACTGGCTTCTGAATATCAGAGAAATGAAGAGTTATTACAGTTTCCTAGTTTACTGGCAACACGTACATTAAATGTTGCTTATGAGCATTTTAAGAAATTCTAAAGTTATAATCTGTAGGAAAACTCTAGGAATTCTGCCAAATATTCCATGATTTGTCTGATAGTCAAGAAGAGCTTTATGGGGCACAATTTTATTACTCCATTCTGCATGACACTGACTTGCCTTTGAACCCAACTAAAGTCCATCACTGCATAACTCAAGTTAATGGGTCCACAGATAGGAAATTTCCTTACCACAGCAACATGTCTCTCAATATTTTTATTTATAAATTTATTAAATGCACAAAATCCATCAATGTCTAGGAGCACTTAAAGGAATGATAAAAGATGATACCAAAATGTGTACACCACTGCAAATCCAGTATGAAACAGACTATCAGGGGAGCTTCCCAAAGGATATAAGCTACAGAAATTTTGATTTTTAATATTGCTTACCTTGATTGAATAATATTTTAATTACCTAGGATAACCTTTTGTTCAAAAATTCAATAATTTTAAAATGCAATGGTGATAGCTGACTGCTTGGTCTGTATGTATGTGGCTGAATGACTTAGACTATATTCACATATATTTGGTCGTAATTTTGATTGTTTTATGATGCAACTACTTTTCAATGAACTATGAATTACTTGGAAGCAATATATTTAAGAGAGAGAGAGAGAGTGTGTGTGTATGTTAATCCTAGATAGCTGACCAATGCTGTAAGAACTGAGAGCTTTAAAATGGCTACTATCCCTCTAATATCCATTTTTGAAGGTCAAGCTACTAATCAAAGCAGTGATTCTGGGAATGAACTGAATTACATAAGACAATCACAGCTGATATTCTAAGAGATCAGCAAACAGCCCAGCTAATCAGCCTCTAGATAATGTGCCTAAGGTCTACATACTCTGTGAGAAATCTAAATTGCATTTTCTTCTATACTGCACACTACACTGCATTTTAGCTGACGGAAGTTGAAGGAGGAGGAAGAGGAGCAAGAGATGTATTTTCACAACTGAACACACCCGTTATTCATAAACAGAACATTTCTATCATTCAAGAAGAAGCTTGAGTGCCCCCCGTCCCTCACTACCGCCCATCAGGATAACCTCTATGCTGACTTCTAAAAGCATAGATTAGTTTTACTTGGTTTTGCCCCTGATGTAAATGAAATCATAAGATGTTGTCCTGTGCCTGGATTCTTTCACTCAACATTATGTTTATGAGATTCAACTCTATTGCTATACATAGTGGACCTTTCATTTTATTTGCTGTGCATCATTCTATTATGAGGATATGCTAGAATTTAATTTTCCATTCTACTGTTGATAGCCTTTTTGATTATTACAAGTAGTGTTGCTCTAAAGATTCTGAAATTCTTACCAGATTATTCTATTTTTATTTTGGCATTTTCCTTGAGTATGCACCTAGAGCAGAATTTTTAGTCTATAGCTAGTGCATATGTTCAACTCTACGAAATACTAACCAACAGTGTTATGCAACGTGTTTTATACTCCCACCAGCAGTGTATGAGAATTTGGGTTGTTCATCATCAGCAACATTTGGATTTTACTGTCTATTTTTAAATTTAGCCATCTTGGTGGGTGTATAATGACATCACCATAAAGTTTTAATTTGCATTTCTTTGTTGACTATATTAAGTGGAGCATCTTTGCATACTATTTGACAGCTTGAATATCCTTTTGCATGAAAAGCTTATTTTTAAAAATAATTTTTATTTTTCAATTACAGTTGACACTGTTCTATTAGTTTCAAGTGTACAACATAGTGATTAGACATTTATATAATGTATAAAGTGATCATCCCAATAAGTCCTGAACCCATCATACATAGTTATTACAATATTATTGACTATATTCCTTATGCTATATACTCTCTATCCCCATGATTGTTTTTGTTTTGCTATTGATAAATTATTTCTAATTTGCTATTATTAAATTACTTGTAGTATTTCTTGTATTTTTGCAATTATTCTTTTGCAATTATTGCAATATATTGCAATTATTTCTTGTATTTTTCTGCTGCCTCCACCCACAAACTTTCTTTCTAGGACTCTACAAATATTAAGGTATTTAACATTGCTCTACATACAGCTTACTGATGGAGCACAGTTCAGTTTATTTTTCTTTATTTTGGATAGTTTGTTTGAATGCAATATCTAAAATGTTGGGTTTTTAAAAATATATATATATATATTTTATAATATATATATATATATATATATATACCATTCAATATTGTTTTTTAATTTCATTCAGTGTTGATTTTTAATTTTCTAACAGTATTTTTTTAATTATTATTTTTTTTCATTGGGGAATATTGGGGAACAGTGTGTTTCTCCAGGGCCCATCAGCTCCAAGTCGTTGTCCTTCAATCTAGTTGTGGAGGGCACAGCTTACTGGCCCATGTGGGAATTGAACCGGCAACCCTGTTATTCAGGGCTCGCGCTCTAACCAACTGAGCCACCCGGCCACCCCTCTAACATAGTATTTTTATACTTCTAAGTTTGATGTATATCTTTTTTTTCATACCACTTTGTTTCCTTAAAATGCCTATGTTTTTCTAGCTTCTTTAACTTTGAAGTCTTTTTAATAGCTGTTATGATTGCCTTGTCTAATAATTTTATCTGTGTTATTTCTGGGTATAGAATTATTTGCTGATTTGCCTAATTATGAAATATTTTTTTCCTGCTTCTTGGCATGTTTGATAATTGAGTATCATACATTTTGAACTTTACATAGTTGGATGCTAGATTTATTGGGGAGAAGGGTAACATTCCTCAAAGTATTTTTAGCATTTTTCTGTGATTCAGTTATGTTACTTGTAAACAGTTTGAGTCTTTCAGTATGTTTTTAACTTTGCTATGCTTTAAAATAGCAAAATAGAGATTAGCATAACCTTTAAACTAGGTTTGAGTCAGCCCTATTACCGTGTTTCCCCGAAAATAAGACCTAACTGGAAAAGCCCTAGCATGATTTTTCAGGAGGACATCCCCCGAACATAAGCCCTAATGTGTCTTTTGGAGCAAACCTTAATATAAGACCCGGTCTTATTTTCAGAGAAACATGGTACTAAGGCATAATACTTAAGTGTATTACATGATTTGTAGTTCATTAGCAAGTATTTTTTACTTTGACTAGGCTGAGCCCTACTGACTTCTAGGAATTTTGTCCCACTGTTGGTGGCAGTGCTCGCCTGGGTTTTAGGTGTTTTCTTCACAAGTGTACATTAGTTGGTATACAGGAAAAATGGAAACAGAGTTCTATGTGTAGATTTCTTCCCTGAAGTACTCTTTTTGTGAATCGTTGCCACCTTGGTCTCCCCAAACTCTGAACCATCTATACAACTTGGCAAACTTTCTTTGCTGTGGTCTAGACAGTCTCTTCAGGCAGTATGCTAGGTATACTCCACTGCTAACCTCATTAGCTTTCCTTCTCATGGGAATTGTCTTCACTTCATATTTTTCAGTGTCCAAAAACTTGTTGCATATATATTTTTCTTCTTTTATAGTTAAGATAATAGTAAATCTGCTACTTCATCATGACCAGCAGTTTAAGTAACCGTGTAATTAACAATAAATTTTGAAGACGAATAAATTTTTTAAGAATTATCAATAAAAAAAAATTTGATCAACCAAATAGAAGGAAAACAGAATAGGCTTTCTATATGTTCTATAATAATAACAATTATTATTATCATTGTTATCTATAAGATGATCAAAAACTAAGAGAAAAATGTAGAAAAAATTAATGTATAGTATGACACATAATTAATTTTTAAGATTTCATGTTCTTATGTGTTAACTTTTTGAAATTTATAATTTGTTGTGATCTATTTTCTCTAAATACATAAATATCCTTAACATTTTATAATTTTTATAAATAACTTTGTATTTATTACCTAAAGATGTCTCCCAAGTTGTCTAAGTTTAAGCTCCCACAAACGAAACTGCCACTTTGTAGAATACAGAAACAAACACTGAAAGAAAAATTCATCTGTGTATTCATTCTAATTTATAGTTTTATGAGTGTTGGTATCCTGCCTCAATTAAAATTGTATCATACTTGACTCAGTTTCCTCTCTTCCTACTATCTCCAATTTCAGGAAATTTTCAAGGTATCTTCTCTTATTTTTAAGTCTTCTTCTGTGACTTTGAAAAAGTTACCGGTGTTCTTTCACCTTGAACATGTTACCTCTCTGTTTTCAAATATTCTCTGCTTTGAAATAATGAAAGACAAAATCTTTTTTTATTACTATGGATCAAAGAAAAAAATGAGCTTGACATAGGTTTGTTAAAACTAAGAAAATCACCATATATATAAAATTAAATAATACAAGGATTTCTTCAACCCATTTGGAAATTCCCTCATAATTTATATAAAAACGTCTTTATCAATCTACCAACCACGTCATTTTTAAACAATAAAAATGATACTCTTAAGCATAAAATCAGTCCTATCTTTTCTCTTCCTAGGCCACTTCAGACACAGAAAGAACCTCTTCCCTAAGAATTCAGTGTACCTCATGACTGATGATTTCAATGACTCTTGATGAGTTTTATAAATGTTGCAGCTTATAGTGCCGTGCATCAAAGCCACCAGACATTTATCTTGTTCTCTTCAAAAGCCCCACTATTATTATAGATGAGATTCTGTATTATTTGCTTCAGGTTGTTGGGCTTTGTAAATGAACAACCACAGCTTTCTGGGATCTCATAAATAATTCTCTTTGCTCTATTGCTATTCTTTCAATGCCCTCAGCCAAACTGTGTTCCTTAAATACATCTCAAAATACATCTCAGTGAGTTTGTAAACATAACTCCTCTCCGTCACTTAAATTATCAAACTTCAGTGGTTTATATCCTCTATTTTACTCCTCCTTTTTTTCCCCCCCTTTTTATTCCCAACCAGTAATCTGAAAGATCTGTATGGTCCCAAATAGTTTGGGCTTCCCAACAAATTGCTCTGTGGTTCTGGCACCATCACTTGCAGAATCTGGTGTGTTAAATACTTTGGAAACATTGATCAAACTACATTTGGGCACGAAGACTGAGCAATACTAGGAACTAATTCTGAACGTTTTCAATCCTTTGATAATTTCAAATGCCTGCATTTCAATGATGCAATATTTATTTGAATGATATTCTTCAAAATAGCAGGTTGTGTTTTGGGAACTCCTGTGGTTTCTGCAAAGCTAACCTAAGAGCAGTAATGAATGAGGATGGATTATAGAAAAAATAGGTGAAATACTTGAAGTATTCTCATAAAACATAAAAATACAGGGAACAAAACTTACTATCTCTTTTGTTATCATTTAATATTTTTTCTAGGAGTTATGAAAAGTTAAATAAATATTTCAGATAAAAGAATATCTACTGAAGAGAAAAAAAGCCAAAAGTATAGGCATTCTATAAATATAAATGAATAAAATTAGTATTTTTTTCTTATACTAGCAATAACAAACTAGAGAAAATATTTGGGGAACCAATTTATTTAAAGAAACAAAAATACATATGGTTTATACATATTAAAAATAGTATTGATAAATTTAAGAAATATTTTAGCAAATTAGAGATGCAAACCATTATCTTGCTTACAAATATTAATTTATAGGTTTAACATCATCTCCCAGATATCGTAATATGATTTTTTTAGTCAAATTAGATGCTGTCCCAAGAAATATCTATAACAACATTCAGGTTTTAATAAATCTCAAAATGTTAACAAATCATTGAGATTATGTAAGATATGATTAATGGATATAAACTATATTAATTGAACCTGAATACATTAGAATCAAGAGTTGAAATAATTAAACAGTCCTGTGAGTGTGTATGATTTAGATTTTACCATAAGAAATTACAAAAAACGCCATTCCCATGCTTAAGCTCACAATTTCTGTATTCCTTTCACTCACCTACTTTATTAGGTAGTCCTATCAATTCTATATCCCCAAATAAGTCTTTAATCTTTCAATTCCTTTCAATCTATACTGTCACTACTCCAATAAAAAACAACCATTATATATAACATGAATTATTACAATACCCTTCCAGAAATTTGGAATAACACAAATGGGTAATCCTGAGACTCTTGATAAGTGAAAGGAAATAATAATTTAAGTATAATGGAACACAGACTAAGCTTTAAGAGGCAGTTAATACTCCCTTTTTAAAAGTTTGTCTTAGAGTAGATATTTAACTTTGAGACTGTGGTAGATTCTAAGAAATACACATTTTTGCAGCTCTCCTTTTCAATGAAGATTGAGGGCTAGTAGATCTAAAACATTGTAAGGCTGAATAGAGAGGGAGAAGAAAATCTAAGGTACTAATGATAAGCAAATCAGTAATTAAATGAAAGCCTGCTCTTAGCCATCGTATAGCCATCGTATTTCATCTTTATAACTTAGGGTTTAGCTATTCTTTCTAGAAATAGACTATACATCCTTGTCATTGCAACCATTAAAAACAAAGTCTGCATTATATATCTATTTTAAGGATAGACTCATAATACAATAATGATTAAAATAAACTATGTATGTAAAAATTAAAAAAAATATTTGAATCTTCTATAAGATAATCTTTGAAATATTTGTTTTTAAAGATTCTTGTTGAAGAATAAAAAAAACAGTGCACATAAGAAAGTAGCAAGGGAGGGTAGCAAATCAGTATGTCTTTCTTTTGCCTCACGTCTCTTTATCTTCTTTCTTAGTTTTGGACTTGCACCTCTATAATAAAATATTATCACCAAAATTCCTGTCTCAAGTTCTGTTTCCTAGAGTACCAGAGCTAAGAAAACAACCTTTTTGGAAGTATTGAGAAGATAAAACAAGAAGAGAACATTTTATTCTTGTGTCCTTTAATCCAAGATTATGTAATTCGACCTGGACCTGGAAACTGATGGTACTGGAGAAGACCCATACTGGGAACCAAGATAATATTATTAAAAGTCTAGGAAAATGATAAGATAATGATATCAAAAAAAAGCAGGCTTTTCCTGGACTGACTTAATGCAACTCCTCTCACAAACCCTGTGCCTAAAACTGTAGGAGAAATGCAACCTATGCCTCCTAACCCACCCAGCCATTATTTTGAATTTCTCAAGACATAGGTTAAGATGCATGTAGAGGCCAAGGAGCCAGCAGTCAAATAGAAACGATAACCTGAATCCTAACAGGATGAACAGCACAGAAGCCTGTTGATTAGAGAGAGAACGTCCTAGACAGAAAGTCAGATCCAAGGACTGTAAGTGGGCAAGATCACCCACTTTGTATTTCAATCAAAATCAATAAACTAAGGAGCTGATGATGAAACTTTCAAGTTATATTTTGGACAAAAGTTTAAGGAAGTTGAATTTTGTAGCCTGGTCTATAAAATATCTGTTCAGGAAAACAGTTAGGGTACTCTCTGCCTGCTCATCTAAACTGTGCTTACATGATATTGACTGCTAAGCGTTACGCTTTGCACAATGGAAGGCCACGGGAATGTTAATCTCAGATACATTCAAGACAGATAAGAACAAACGGGAGTACAGATGATGTAAAAGTACAAAACAAAATAACAACAGCAATCAAAACAAAACTTAGTTCATTGCCAGTTTAGGGAGTCCTTTCTCTTCTGTAATGTAGGGTACATGTGCTATGTATTAATACCAACAATGTGATGTTGATTACATTTTGTGGCTGAACAAACATATAATTTAACTGTAAGTTATCAGATGCAGATGATTTATATCTGAGCTTAACATCACTCCAAGATCCTGGATTTGAAGCTAAATGCTATGACTAGGTAAGAATATTATCAGTCCTTTTGGAATCATATATATATGTGTGTGTGTGTGTATATGTGTGTGTGTGTGTGTGTGTGTGTGTGTGTGTGTGTGTGTGTCTGTGTGTATATATATATATCCATATATACCGGGGCTGCCAAAAAAATATATGCACATGACATGTATTCATCTTTTGTTATCAGTATATATTGAGTATTACAATTTTAATACAGTTTTTTCCTTTCTTAAAATGTGTATACATTTCTTTGGCACCTTCTGTATATATAGTATGTACATATCTACATATATGATATGTAAACAGATACATATATACAATATATGTGAATGTGATCAGTCAACAAGCATGAACTCTAAGTAGTCCTTTGCTTTTATTGGTTGCATTGAGAGATATAAAATGGAAGCTATCTTGTAGAATCTGAGAGTAAAGCCGGTTGAACAGAAATAGCAAAGGGTCAGGAAAACTGCTCTCAAGTATTGTCTGAACAAAGAGCTCAGCTATACTTGAACAGTATTACCTCTAAATTTCTTATGTACGTAAGATAGAGAAATTCTGTTACTGATCTAGCTAGTGTGAATTGAATGTGCTACCACTAGCAATTAGAGAGATAAAACTAATTTAAAAAATAAAAGAGCAAGATAAATAATTTGGTATATTAAGTTTATTTGCTTTGTTGGTGATTAATCTCAAGTTACTGAGACTTCAAAAGAGCAGTATATTACAACGCTCTAGAAACGTCCTTATTTTTCTGTGGTTTCATCCATTACTTCAGCAGTAAACAACCTTATACCATGGTGCCCCCAAATATATAATTAATGTATTAATTTTCAATGGCATTGTGAAAGTCACAAAGATGTTTTGCATTCCTCTTACTATATAAATACTGTAGGAGGGCAAATTACATATTTTTCTTGAACTTTCACAGAGGACTTATGACAACAATGTGCTTATTTAAATATTTAACATATTCAAATGATTAACTTTTACACTAGAACAGAAGGTCTGTTGAATAGATGCTGTGCTCATTGTAACTGTACCCACTCAAGCCAGATGATGACTACAGCTGAAAACTGCAATGCTTATCTTCAAACTCGCTGCATTTCAGTTTGATTTTTAGTGAATGGAGTTTCAATAGCTTCATGTTTACAATAAACAAATTTCAATACATTCCACAATTTGGGAATTGTCCTAGGTCTGTGAGCCAGAAATACTGTATTTGGGTCTTATAGCTCCTGGAACCTTACTTAAACAAGAAATGGTTTGAAAGAATCCAGAATTCTAGGGTGAGAAAGCCCAAGAATTTAAATGACTTGCTTGTTTCAGAAGCCTCTCTGGGAAAGCTGGAAGAATGCAAATTCGATTTTTTTGAGCACTTCCACTGAATTTGCTATCACATACATACATACACAAAGACTGTTTTATAAGAATCTCTCACTTAATTGGCTACTGGTTTCACTAAAACGCGTCTCCTCATGTTGTATTGTGAGGACCTTATTTTATTTGATTCAACCGTAGACATCACAATGTTTATGAGCTAAGGGCAAGGCTGCTGTTTTCACCGGAAAATAGGGCAGGACAGTAAGTGGTAAGTATGGAGGAAGCAAGGATTCTACAAGTTTAGTAATTTATCAGGCAGCAGGTCAGTAATTATCGATTATCATCTACTATTTGAGGACATTTGTTCTAAAGCATAAGAAACTCATGCAGATATGTAATAAATGAACAAATATCTCTTTGCTATTTGGTTGTAGCTGCTCCTTAACTTTAGGGGAAAAAGTGACATGCAGCTTGCCAGAGCACACAGAGTAAATCTGATTTTTTTCTTTACAGCAGAGTAGATATTTATTCCTAAGATTTCCTTATCCAATAGCTAAATGGATTCTATATTTCCTGGTAGAATTAGCTATGTATAGACAGTTGAATAAAATTTCAGGTTGAGAAATATCTACAAAAACATGACACAGTAATACACCTTTCAGGTGATACGCATAAGACATTATAGAAAATAAAACTTCTCCTTTGTTTTTAAACCAGTTTTATTAATAATTTGAGAATTTAAAAAATGTAGTGGGATTTATACTTGTAACATTAACTTAGCAAATATATCTGTGAGTCCCTTCAATATAATTAAAGGGAATGAGATGTGTGCAACCAGAAGAACTGGGCTCCAGCTCTGAATGATTGATTGATTTTTTAAAATATTCATTTTCTTAAAGACAAACAGAATTTTTAAATTAACAAGTGATTCCAAAGGTAGTTTTCACATGTAAATAAAATATTTCAATATAATAATAATAATTATACATACATACATCAACATGACAAGCAAAGTAAAGAATAAGCCACTTGCTCGAAACTTTTTGGTTATGTGCATCTATTTAACTGGAGGAATGAAACTGCACAATACGGGAAGCTTCTTCAAGTCTCTTATTTGTCAAAGATGGTATATATTGTTTCTGTTTTTCTTCTGTACCTTTAAAATAATATATTAACCCATGGCACAAATGTTAGAATACTCATTTTAGCATTATGCAAGTTCAACATTCACATATGTTCAAAGTAATTATATTTATATGAATAACATTTATAATTAATTTGGGCTGAAGAAAAATTGGAACCGATAGCAGACATGATATAGGAAGAACTGCCTTCTGCCTTGTCAGCTTTTTAGCCATAGCAAATCACTTAACTTCTCTGGTCTTCAGTTTCCTCACTTGTGATTCTGAAATTTAAAATGTCTTCCCTACCTCTTTCTTAGAATTTTGTGTGAAGTTTGCATGAACACATGCGAGTGAGTATATTTTATAAACTGAAAATATCATATAAACCTGATGTGCTAACAGAGTACAATATACCACTAGGCAGTAAGTACCACACACTGGTAAGCCCTCAAAACATTTTTGATCATTAATTACATTCTACTTCACATAATGAAATAGGAATATTAAGTAAAATTGGGAGCATTATTCTTCCTTCCCTTTTTTTCCCCCCATTTCCTTTTCCTTCCCACCCTCGCCCCTTAAATGAAGAAATGAGTCTTTCCTTCCCAAGCCAGGTCATGATGAGGAGTCCACAAAAATTATTCATGGATTTTGAGGATGCTCACAAAATTTTAGGCATCTCACTCTGTGGGGCTGCCACGAGAGGTAAGTGTAGTAAGTGATTTCTTGAGAGAGCCTAACATATATTCCCGGGAGACTGGATAATGTATAGGATAGAGAGGGGACCAAAGATGGACCAGTAGCCGTCCCTTTGGAATGGCCAGGGATATGACTGCACCATGGGTTGTGTGGTTGCCACAGAAAGTAGCTGAGCCTGAAAGCTCTCTTGCCAATGCTCCATCCCAAATGGCTGGTTACCTGGCAAAGGGTCCCCAGAGCCTGAGGCTGTTATATACACAGTGGAGGGTGAAATGTGGAGGTTATACACAGTAGTAAGCAGGCCCAACTAAGGGGATTTTGCGTATCAGGAAACTCTTCAATGGGGAAGCTCCTACAGAGTCTCTAGGAAACAAAACAAAATAAAAAACAAAAACATACCCATGTTCCTTGATGTGGCAAAATTGGAATGCCGACCAGAAAAAAACAAACAAACAAACAAACAAACAAAAACTCAGTCTCTTTAATCTCCTTTCAACTCATCTTTTCCTTGGCAGATGAAGAACAAAAAAATGGGGTAGATGGTGGGTGAAGGGGAGGGAAAAATAAGGAGTGCGAGAACAAACTATTCCTCTTTTCTATTGCTGGTATATTGGCCACAAATCAAGTCTGATAAAGTGAGGGACAAAACACTGAGCTGGGTATATGATGGAAGTGATGGTTTAGACTGCAATAAAATCATTTTAATCATTTTAATTATGAAGTGAGTCTCAATTACTCCGGGGATATTGTTCATATAAGTGAACATAAATAGAATAACGGTAGACTAAGCCCAAGATGTCCACAAGAGACAGGAAATAGATGTCCAAGGAAGCTTGTTTGAAAGGGTAAAAGATAAAGAGGTTTATTCTACAAAGTTCAAATTAAACATTACTGGTTACCCACATATATTAGATTTCCTGTTATCACCTCTTTTCTTATTTTGCTTTGCTTTTCATTCCAATAAATTTTGTTTCAGTTTTGATTGCAACATTACTGATTCATTTTCTCAAATTCAAAATCTCCCATTTATTATTTAAAAGCACTGAATAATTTCAACTTATAAATTTGTTATCTATCTTTTATTTCAGATCACTGAAGATTTTTTTTTTAACCTCATATCTTGTTTTAATTTGCTTACTTTTAATTTGCTTCTGATGATTTTAAGAATGGTCTGAGTTTTAGGTACACTGCAATTCATTTAAGAGTCATTTGTTACAGCTTTCCAAATTTCCTATATTTTGTTTTATAGAACTTCATTATAAGAATAATGCTAATAGCCAATTTTAACTCATCCAGATACCTTATAAACAGAAACCTACAACACACACACATATACATCATTCCTGCTGGAGCAGATAAAAGTAAAAATATTCCATATTTTGTCATATGCATTAATTTATAGAATTATTGTAATGTTAACATATTCTAGGCCATTGTCTAGGTTGATGGAAAAAAATCACTGAAGGGAAACAAAAGTAAGTTTAAATTAGAATAAGAGAAATGAATAAAAATGATTATGTACAGTTTGATTAAATCTTTAAAAATTCAACTAAGTTTGCAAGCTTGTTATATTTGTAAAGTTATAAAATGCAATAAAGTGTATTACTGAAAAAATAATTTTATCAGATGCCCAATCTCAGCCACCATTTAAGGGTATGTACTATATGGTAATCAATTTTCAGTGGTAATTTTTCTAGATTCATGAATGAATGAATTTATAGTTTTCTCAATTGATTGCTATACAATTTTTTTTTATTTTTTTGCTATACAAGTATTTATAGTAAACATTTTGAATATTAACATATATCAATATAATAATAGCCATTTTTCTTATAAGCAGAACATGCAAAAACTCATTTCCTTACTTATGGAAAACCATTAAAAATCTAGAACTTCTCATTAATGGTGCTAAATATGCATTAATAATATATGTCAAATAATATATTTGATAAAATCCTTGTGGTTTGAAACAACATAACTTGCTTTCCAGTTGAATAATATAAAAATTAGTATGTTGCAAATGCAAAAATCCTAAAAATAAACAGTATAAAAACGATTTATAGGTAAAGAGAAATGCAACATTTGAAAAATGTTCTTTTAGGTAAAGAGCAGATGGTAGGAAAGACAAAAAGTTATTATGGAAGTCAATGTCTATGAATATCTCAACAGAGAAAATATAAACAGCACTATTTAATCAAAGCCAGAAACACAACTTATGGTTCCAAAGTAGTACCTCATTAGCAGTCTCCCTGGTCTTCCAAAAAGTTTCCTTCTTTCATGTGTGCTCACTCTTTCATGGTAGTATTTGGAGAAGGAAGTGCTAAGAGATGGAATTATTAATATCTAAAATAATGGAAATAATTATTACATTAAAATAAGTTATTCTAAATATGTTTCTTGAACTAAATCAAAGAAAATGAACAGCTTAACAAAGTTAAATGAGCATTAGAAAATAAAATTTCTTTTACTAAACAATTAAAACATTTTTTTTTTCAGTTACAGTTGACATTTAGTATTATTTTATATTAGTTTCAGATGTACAGCATAGTGGTTGGACATTTATATAACTTGTGCAGTGATCTCCCCAATTAGTCTAGTACACCCTTGGCACTACACATGGTTGTTGCAACATTAATGACTATATTCTCTATGCTGTACTATTTTGTAACTACCAATTTGTACTTAATCCCTTTACCTTTTCACCCACCTCCCCAAACCTCCTCCCCACTGGCAACCATCAGTTTCTTCTCTCTACCTATGAGTCTGTTTCTATTTCGTTTGTTTGTTTATTTTGTTCTTTAGGTTCCATATTAAGTGAGATCATATGGTATTTGTCTTTCTTTGTCTGACTTATTTCACTTAGCATAATACCCTTCTAGGTCCATCCATGTTGTCGTATTACAAAAAAATTGATTAAATACTACAGGATATATACTTGAGAAAAAATGATAGTTATGACAGTTATATTTAGAAAAATGATAGTCTTAGAAAAAAATAATGTGGTGTTCATTTTTTAAATTAACAATGGTTATATCCCTTCTCCTTTACCCTGTTATTAAACAAGCTTGAATTTATGTACAGGGATGTTACCTGGAAAGCTGAAATGTTTCTAAGAATATGAATATATTTTTCTTTAAAACAACTTAAGTATAGAAAACAGTGAAAATATATATTTGAAAAACTATGTCCCTTCTCTCTATACCCACTTTTTATTTATGCTTTTCAGACTTAATCAAAAAGGGATTTGATTCAAATAATAGCATGATAAATCACCAAACATCTGGGGGAAGTATAGAGGAGATTTTATGAAAATGTTTGGTTTTCCAATTAATTTAGTCTCCATTTATATCCACGTCCATATTCTGCTCAGTACTGTTAAACAAATGTGATGAGAAAACAGGGTTATTATTGCTCTATTTTAGCAAGACACTTGTCGTTCTTTACATTAGATATGTGTAGCTCCACACCTCTGATTCCAAACTTAACCTTTAACGTATTAGTTAAAGGTAATAAAATCAAGATTTTCCAAATTTTCAGAAGTCCATTCTTGTTTACAGAAAAAAAAAATCTAGATTATGTTGCAGTTGACCATCTGAATGTACTATTTGTATCTTTGACAGAAGCGGGGAAACAAAAACTAGTGCCCTGGTTAGAATCCAAATGCTATTCAGTTTAACTCCCAGACACTTCCCTCTGTGAATGTGGACACCTGGCACATAATAGGCACTATGTAAGTGTTGAATGACTGAACAAAATCAATGCCAAATTCACCGCTCTTTCTTTCTTCTCATGGACTTTAGTTCTCATTTTCTTGCTAAGTAACTGTCCAAGCAGAGGAAAAACTCTACATTTCTTTTTAATCCCAGAATTCAGTTCACTCACTATTTATTGCCTATTTAACATGTCCCAGCTTGCCAATAATTGTTTGAAGTTCACACACTCTACTCCAGGCTATAGACTTGAACCATGAAAACTTGAAACTCCGTTACAACACAGGAGAGCATTCAAGTAGTAGGCCAGTTACACCAAGTCTGATCTAATTTCTTAAATTTCAAAAATTCTTATGCTTTTGAAATTCACATTCACAAAGATAAGTATTAATTTGGAAAGTATTTTAGTAAAAAGTTATTTCAACAAAGCTCCATATCCAAGGGATTTCAACAAATGGTATTCTAGTCTCAAAGTTTAACTTACTTAGGTTTCAAATGTTCTCTCCACTATCACATGACATGGATAAATAAATCTATGCTCGTATTACGAATATTTTCTTCATAATTATATAATTTGAAAATAATTTTATTCTAGATTGATTAGTTCTAATTATTTAAAAGAATGAACTATTTTTCTATGACAATTTGCCTACAAATAATCATTAATCATTTCGTGACTTTACAAGTATGCTTGAAGAAACAATTTCAGGTCATATTTATTTTTATTCCAAAGAAGGTTAATTCCTAGAATCTTCCCTCTTTTCATTACTGAGTTGATGGAAAAAAAAAAAAAAAAAGAGAGAAACAAGTGAAAGATTTCAGCAAACCTTTTCCATCTGTCTGAAAGAAGCCTAAACACAATCTAATAATTTAAGAGCTATTAAAGTATTAAGCAAGGAGACCCATTAGACTGAGGTGGGTCTAATGTTTTGGTAGGCTACTCAAGGAAACCGAAACTTGCCAGACACAATCTACTTGAATCCAAGAAAGTAAAACTTAAGAATGATCAATTACAAACAACCAACTAGGCTTTCCCAAACAAGGCAACTGTTTAAGCTAAAGTTAATCAAACCATTTCCTTGCTTTGCTTCTACATCTCTACAAGTATCACTCCTGCAGTTCCTGTTTGTGGAGAGATCCTAACCACCTTTGATTTGGTGCTGCCAGACTAAAATGGATGTATGAACAAATAAACTCTTGAAAATCTTAATGTGAATGAATGAGGGGAAGCAGAGTTTGCCACCTAAAATACTCCTTTGGAATACTGATTATTTTAGGATGGTTATGTTCAACAGACTCAGAAAAAAAGAAACTTTGCCCTTCCCCTTGACTGCCTAAAAGAACTTAGACAGAGGCCCTGCTGCGTGAAGCGAGCTGTCATGACAGATAATTACAATTTAACATGAACTAGGTGTGATAGACAGGGAGGAACCTAGCAAGGCCCATTTGATCAGACCTCTCTGTGTTCCCTTGTTAAAGATGGACCCAGCAAACATTTGTTTACCAAACATTTGCTTTTCCATCATCACATGAATTGCCTTCCTGTCCTTTGAGTCCTAAACTCCAACCCCAACCCCCTTTTTCCTTAGCTCAGGATGGCATATAAGCCTTACCTGTCCAATCAATCTGTGTAATTGGTCCTTTTTTCCTGTTCATCTCTCTCAGATTATTAGTTCAGCCAGAAAAACTTAGAAGGGTAGAAATAATATTATTTTTACTCCTCAAGTGCCTCAGTTTACCTTTTAACAGAGCACAAGAATTTCTGTTTAAGCTTTAATCAGTATATATGTTTTTTAACCATCTTCTTGGTTTTATGTTCAGAACCACTACTCTTCCATAAAACAGGATTGTTAAGTGTACATATATATGTCTTTTTAAGAAGTTATGGCAACATGTGTGTACACATATCTAAATATATATTTATTTCAAAAACACTTGCATTGAAAACATGTAAATTATTTTAAAATTATGTTTTCTATAAGTATAAATTGCCAATCTGTGATATTTTCATATGAATGTAATTAATATAGACAGTTTTTCAGGTACAGTATGACTTTATATTATACAAAACTGCAGTATAATAAAATGTCTTCTGTATATGTATTCAATGTCATGTACATGAGTTATATATTTAATATCATATCAATATTATTTTCTATTGAAAACAATGACATGTTTTTATCAAGTGGTCTTTTTCCAAGATCCTCATTCATTTTGTCATTTCTAATGCTTGAATTTCTATCTATAAAAACTGCTTTTCTTTCACCCTATGGATTATATTCAAATATTATTTTGAACTAAAATATTGACAATAATAAGCATTAGTAGAGGGTATATCACTCACACGAAAATAGATTATTTTGGTATTACCATATCAGCATTGGTACTTATTTAAACCTATTGTGCTTTTCCTCCTATTAAAACTGATTACTTTGAAATTGAGTATTTGAAGACATGAAAAGGAAGGGCAGTAATGTTTTTGATTATGTCTCAGGGTCAGGGGTTCAGTCGTGGAAGAAAATACTGAGATTTCTGTGTGAGTTAATGTTTCATAGTGAAAAATAAATGCACTTGAATTTTTTCAAATGGGATGCAGAGATACACAAAAGATTTGGCAAAGCCATAAGAAGAGCTTATTACAAGGTTGAGTTCATTGATAGTACCCACATTAATTTCTGCAGCAAAAAATAAAAGTGTCCTGAGAGCAAGGGCAAAGTTGCCGCATAAGGACTTTTCTTTTTATTGTGTGAAAACTGCTTCAATACTCACAGCTTAAGGGCATTTTACCCTGGCAACACTTTGAAAATAATTCCATCTTCTTCTGTTACCAGAGGAAGCCTAAGCTGATCTTAAAAGTGCTTACAGACATTGTTCTTATATTTACTATCAAATGTTCTTAATGCTTTAGTACAGCTCTAGGTACTCTCTTAGTGCAAAAGACCATGGAACATCTTCCTGAAGCTCAATTTTAATTATTTTCATTGAATATTTATGTAACAAAGAACCTTTACAAATTAAACCATATAGTAACATAATTGATCACTTGAATTTATATATCAGAGCTTATAGATTCAAATGGAGAGTGTGATTTTGCCAGTAACTTATGAAAAAATTTTGAAGTGGACTTCAATTCATATTGAATATCCTTTTACTTATCTTCAACAGAGATAAATAGCTAACGTTTCTTTTTGGAAACAGTTGAGCTTAATTTGAAATAAAACTACCAAATAAGAGAGCTATTAAACTAAATAATCATATTTCCATAATAAAATGAAATAGGCTATAAACTGAAATGTGTTTCTATTAGTTGTATATATATTTTCTGTGGCTAGAGAGAGCAAGGGAAATTTAATAATTCTGGACAAACAATTCAACTGTGTCAAAATAAAAATATGTACCCTGGAACTTGACAGTCCAAATCATTAATACAAATAGAACTTGGTTCCATCAAAAACCAAAGAATATCAAAGATTAGCCACTGTCCCAGTTTTTTTGTTTTGTTTTTCTTTTTTTTGCCAAGTAATGTGTCAAACATAAAATATAGTCAGTAGTAGTTATTTTACTGAAGTAAATTGGACTGAGACAAAATACATATTCTCTCTGGAGAGAAAATCCTATAAGTTAGTATTTGTTTAAATTTTTTGAATTATTTCCCATTAAGAAATTCATAGGTAAATAAGACAAACCATCTCTTCTGCTTCTGAAATATTGCATTAGGTCTCTACCTCTCTAGATAAATACTATGGAGACATTTCATAATTAATAAGATAAAGATCACTCTCACTCTCTAGGTTTCCAGGGTACTCACTGGAGTCTATTGATTTACCTCATTAGAGGACAATTTTTGTTTTTACCAAAAGTCCATGTAATAAATGACTCTTAGAAGTTCAGTGAAGAACACCACAAGATGGCAGTATTTCAGAAATTAATCCATGGAGAGAGCAGTCATTTCTATCATTTCTATATAGTACCTAAAATGATGCAAAATATTTGGCTATATTCTTAGCGACTAAGAATATTTAAAGTCATCCCTACAAGTGATTCAGAATTAATGATACTGGGATGTCTGTTTAGTAATAAACAAGTTGTTTCCTTTAAGTAATATAACTGTCAGTATGATTGTTCCAAAACATTAGTAGCTTCATCAACATATAAATGAGTTGATGTTAAAGGACTGTCAGTGGATTCATAAATCTCATAATTGCTTACATATTGGCCTATAACTATAACTATATTTCAGAAACTGTTTGAAAAAATAACTCATTCTAATAAAACATCAATTATATTTTATTTCTGCATGATTGTTTAATAACCAGTTTTAGAACAAGAAATAGAAACTAACAATTACACATATTAAATACATCATTTATACTATACAAAACCGTTCCGAATTGAGGATAAGCAAGCTTTTTTATTGTAACTACTCTCATAAAACTCTAAATTATGGCTTGTAAAACAGAATATGGACACACCTCCCCCAAAAAATACCTGTCTAGAAAACTACGTGGAATATTTTCTCATAGAAATATTTTTCTACTGTTACCTTGCGTGTACAGAGAGGCTGCTCTAGCTATCATCTATCCAGGGATCACATATAATTATTGTCCTTTAACTCTCCTATTTTAGGTGGCGTTCTTCCAAAAGAATATGGGAAATAGCCATCTATATTGGAGAAAGTAAATTCATCCTTTTTGTATTTTCTTAAACCATTGAAATGTCGCAGTACTTATATCAACTTTCCATTAATTTCTTTTGAAGCTAATTTTTTTCTTTATATCTGTTTTTATATTCCATTTCTCTATCATTTGCTCTGGGGTTAGAAGGTAGGTATAAGTGCCATATGACAATGAAATCAGGCCGAGACACTGAAACCAGATCCTAATCGTTTTGTATTTATGTTTTTGCCTTTCAGGAGGTAACAGCAGGCCTCCTCACAGTGCCCAGTGCCTGACATCACCAGTCCAAGCCAGATCAGGCTGGTGCCAGAGGCTTATACAGGCACAGAAAGCCAACAAATGAACTCCTGACTAACCCCAAAGGATGGCCAGAACTAAAGTTCACCCCTAGCAGGAACATCCATGTGCAGACCCAGGCCTCGTGGACAGTGGTCAGTAGCCAGGGGTGCCTAGTAATTTATGTTTGGTGGGGCACCTACATCTTGAGACAGGACAGCAACTTCCTACTGTTAAGTTAGTCGGAAAGGTCAGCTGCTGCAGCCTGATAAATTTCACAAGACTATCTGCTCTATGGTACCATCCATTCAGCATCAAGACGCCTTGGGTAGCAAACCACAAAGATCCACATACAGCAACAGGAGACCTTCCCTATCACTACACATGCACAGTACGGCCAACGAGTTCCTAAGATGACCTTTCTCTAATTTAAATACTAAAAATCACGCCCAGGGGTGGAGACTTACCGTGCTAATGAGACGTGACACAAGAAGAAGCACATAGTCCCACTACGCAGGTGCCAAGAAATTTCCCACTTTATAGGCCCAGACATAGCTTTTACCCCGCTTAGCTCCCTTTAAAACCTTGCCCCAACTTCTCTCCAGGAGGCACCTGAACGTTTCCTTTCTCGGTGTTGGTTCCCTTGTGCACAAGCTTAATAAACCTTTGCTTCTTGCCTGAATTTTCTTGTGGTGATCTCTCTTGATTTCCATCCTGGGAGACTGCAAGAACCCAGGGTGCTGGAAACAAGCTCACCCCACCAGACACCACCAACTTGAAATTTCATTTTATTTTCTCTCACTTCTCCCGTTCCTTACCTCAGTTAACTTAGTGCCAAGATTGTCCAGTCAAGACTCCTGAATTAGAATTTACAATTACCTTTATCCTTTAAATTAGCTCTAAGCCTTTATTCAGAGAGACTGATCTGAGCCTTGTCTCCAGTCTCCTCATTTGCAGACAAATAAATCTTTTTTCTATGAAAACTTGTTGCCTCAGACTTTGGCTTCTCTGTGTGACAGGCCGACTTTATTTGGTAACAACAAGGTATTTCCCTATATTCCTATTTTTACCCCTTTGGTGACACAATGAAAACCAAGTCAAATGTTTTACTGATCCTAAGTCTGTAACGTAGGCAACAAACAAAAGAAAACAGACTTTCTCTGCTTACACACCAGAGAAAGAGGTAGCTGCCTTCCAGTCCCCCCTAAAAAGAAAGAGAAAAACCTTTGCTCCTTGGAGATAGGATGGATAGGGTTCTCACTCTAATTATTGAAAATATAAATATGTTTCTACAAGGGCAAGATAAACTTGGGTGTATCCAGTCATTAAGACCTAGGGATATCTTCTAGGTAGTGCCCTCGTTTTCACTTCAAATGGAAACACATACATGTAGTGTTAAGTAAATCTCTCAAATTCTCTATCTATGCAGCTGTAAATTAACTTCCCAAGGCTTGATCTTAAGAATTTAATCATATTTTGTGTCTATTTTACTTATCTGTGTACTATACATTATCTTCTATTTTGTAGCCAGGCAATTATTATCTCTTATTTCTTAATTACCTACTACTTATGTCCCCCCAGCCCTCTAGTTATGACCTTATCCATAAACTATTCTGCTATTAAACCTTTGAAGGGCAGAAGAACTTGCCACTCCAAAATATGCCTCTTTGGCATAAGAATTATTTTAGGCTGATTATTTTAAAGAAACATATGAAAAGCTCCAAAAATCCAGTAGAAGTTACCCTTTTGTAAGATAAATTTACATTTACAAGGAAAATCTCCATTTGTAAGGGTGTTTCCCTCCCTGTACCAGGAAGAGAAGGATGATGAAATCTCTAGAAACTCTTACAGGTAGAGAAGGCATAGACCTAAATCTACATAATCACCACATCCTTGTTTACTGTGGTTTTTCTGACAGCATCCCATAACTGGCTTCTCCTTTGTCTTTAGTTGGAGATGATATGTAAGGTTAAGGCTTGTGCCATTTCAGGGAGTTAGTCAGTTTTCCTGGGTCTCTCCTATGTATACAGGAGATATACATGTTATCAAACGTGTTTTGTTTCCTGTTAAGATTACTTTTTTTATTACAGGGGTCTGCCACTCAAGAACCTAGAAGGTGAAGGGAAAACTGTTTTTCCTCCCCTACATCTTTGTTTAAATTCTGACTTAAATTCTGTCTATATAGTTTCTTTGCTATTAACAATTTATACATCTTTATGTTAATCTAGTAATTGTGTATAATTCCCCTTTCTTTGTGAAGGCAGTATTGCAAATATCTATATTGTTCAAACATACTCATATGATTAACATGCATTTTTAAGGGCTGTTTGAACTCTCATCTAATTATTACCCTTTGTTATGAAGTGAGCCTGTTTTAGTTTTATCTATTTTATGTGCTGTTAAATATTACTTATTATCAAATTTTCCTGAGTTTTCCCCCCCAAATATTATCTATCGCTATTACACATCCATAAACAAGTGTTTACAACTTTATATTTTTTTAATGGCCATCCAGAAAGGTGTCTCCATTGTTTCATTTGCCATCATTTGGATATTGCTCTTCAGAAAACCTTATTTTTACCTCTTCATTTCCAATGACTAACTTGTTCTGAATAATTGTTTCTTGTGACTCTATATCTATCAATTATATTGATTTTCTTCTTTATTATTTTGGGACTTACGTGTAATAGCTAAGGTTGTACAGGGGCAACTGTCATCCTACTTGACCAAAATCGGGACCACCACAAGTATAGGTCATATATTTCCTATGTGAGGGTTTATATGACTTTCAGTTGTTTAAACTAGATGAAAGCTAGAATGCATTATATTCCCCTCCCATTCCCTTTTTTAAAATCTAGATCTTAGTTGTAATGTAAGACCCTTGGCTTTTCCACCAGAGCTTTTGTAGCTTTTTCTGATTATCTGTATCATACCAGTGTCTATGTATTACTGGAATAAAATGTTTTTAGTTAAGGGTATTTCTTGTTTTCATTCCCCATTTTTTCCCACTGAATTATCACTTTTTATATCCAAACATTTTCCTCTGCTATCTATACATAATGTACATATTTTGACTTTAGGGATATTCCTATTTATTATGAATTTCATGATTTCTTTTTCTACATTTCTTCATAGATAATGGCTGAGAACACACACACGCACACACAGACTCACATATTTGTGTTTATGCATATGTAGTGTTTTATTTTCATATTTAATGTTAAAGCATAATATTTATACCATGCATTTTCTCAGTCATTCTCAAGGCATCTATCAATCTTTCATTTTTTTTTGTATAGCAGCTATAATGTACACAATTTAGTTTTGTTCTGTTGGTGGTACAGACATTATCTTTTTTATTTGTTCTCTTTCTTCTTCATACAGAAGTAAGTCCTCTATACCCTTCTGATTGTGATTAGTATGTTCATTTAATTCTTCCAATAAGGTTACTAATTTGATGGCTGCTGTTAAATGGTTTTTTGATGGCTTTGTCAGGCTCAGGCCACCAATGTTTCCATTCTTTGAACACCCACCTCAGTAAAACTTGGTAATAATTTTACGCATGATTATTGCCTTTAATTTTTAATTGTATCTGTCATTTCTAGCTTTAGTTCTTGATCTGCTAGAAAACCAATGTCTTCTTCCTTTAAATAAGTAGAAGTTGTGAAGCTTCTAATTTTCCTGACTCACATCAGAATTCTTTCCTCACATTTTGTAGGTTTGTCCTAATGTATGCTCTGGTTTCTATGACTTCTGTTTCTGGCATTCCTTCTGCTTTAAACCCTTTTCTTTAAAACCATTGCTGTAGCTGTCAGAGACCCTTCATCACCATCCTTTATATCAAGTAGACAATCTATAGAACAAGGACCGTAAGTGTCATTATTGGTTGGACAGTTAAGCTTTTAGAGTTTAGCCACATTTCTGCCCTACTTTTCTGTCTCTTAAAACTGCATGGGGTCTCTAGGCTTAAGCTTAGGACACAAAAAGGCAGATGGTATGGAAAGAAGTCACTGATGACAAGCACGTTCCTATTCGGTGTCATATTTACAAGTATTTTTGTTCAACTAGCTGATAGAGTGAACTAAGAAGGAACAGAAAGGGCATTAGGGACACATTACATTATCAGAAATGGTCAGCCTCTCACTGTCTTTGAATCACAGCAACCTCTGAATCACAAGTCTACTAGCAAAATTTTCTTGTTTTTATCCTGGAAACGACATTGGGATTGCTGCACAGTTACCATGTCACCATCTGCAGAATGTCTAATTCTCCTTGAGAGACATAGTGAGATTAACGCTTGGTGTTCCAAATTCAGTGGCACTGTGACTGGGAAGGCACAATGTTTTAAAACTTTTACTAAGTGACAGGGGGCTGGGGGTCTAAGAGCCAGGCATCATCACTTAGATCCTTATTATGGGTTCCCTGGCTTGCTTTCCGACACAAACATCTTGTTTACACACTTTTCAGGCAAAAACATGTTTTCCACCTTTTAACTTTTACAAAAAATAAAAATAAATTCAAAAACAAGTTTTAAATAAACATGTTTATCACATTTTCTCAGAACAACGTGTTTTTACTTTGCAAAGTCAGGTGGAAACACTGCCAAAACTAGTTCATATTTTATGGGACAGAAGTTGAACCATCTTTTACTGATTGTCATGCAAATTACATGCCATCATATATGTGTATGTTAGCTATGCTGAATATGTAAAGATTTAATTTTTAAAGTAAGTGGAATGTATTTTAGGTTTGTTATATCCTAAAGAAGAAAGGCAGTTTGTTTTTAAAGAAATCAAAGATACATGTAAATATATTGATTGACCTAAAGAAGTCATGGGCTCTGGTCTTATTCTCTATCCAAACATCAGAAATTCTCCAATACAGTATTTCAACTTGGATAATAATTGTAATTACCTCATACCTCAGATTTTGAAACATAGAATTTACCCCAACTAGAAATATTCATACTACTGCTTATTTTAACTCCCAATCATTTATTTTTCTGATTATTTCACTTTATTTACCTCATTTCAAATAATTGAAATTGTTGGGTACTGTATTATGTTAAAGTTATTTTAACTTCTTTTAAATAGTCCATATTAAAAAGTTAGAAAATGTTATATATTTATTTTTATGGTAACTATTTTCTTGGTAGCATTATAACAGATAAGTTTAGATTTAGCCTTACCTCAAAGAGAAAGATGAATTAATTTATTTTTGGCATTGTTTAAATGGTGGCCCTCTCTTTCCCAATCCATGTCATATTTTTACCTATGAACGATTTAATTCATTAGAAAATTTTAATTTAGGGACTAAAGACATTTAACATTTAACCCAAATTCAAACCCAATTTTTCTCACTTATTATAGGCAAATTACGTAAACTTTAATATTTGTTTTTTGTCTTGAAAATAAAGGTAGTTTTATACTATATATATACATACATACATATATATGTATACATTTTTTTGGCACTGTGTGTGTGTGTGTGTGTGCGTGTGTGTGTGTGTGTCGGGGATGCCAAAAAAATGTATACAAGTGGACACTTTGGTCAATGTTGCTCAAGTAGTACATAGTTTGCTATAATGAGAAGTGTCTGGACACTGATGGTAACCACTTTGAGCACCTTTTGTAATTGCAGAAGTCAAACATGACTTGTATTCATCTTTTGTTATCAGTATTCACTGAGTATTACAGTTTTTTTCCTTTCTTAAAATGTGTATACATTTTTTTGGCACTCTCTGTGTATGTGTATGTATATGTATATGTGTGTGGTGTGAGATATATATATATATATATATATATATATATATATATATATATATATAAATTATATATCTTTGCTTTGTTCTGAGGAATAAATGGAGAAGGATGTGAAAAAAATATATGTATATGTTTAAAACGTTATTTTCCATCATTTTGAAATGCAAAATGAAGATTCAGAGAATTTAAGTGACTTTCCCAAGGACATTGAAGAAACTGATTAAAAAAAAAACAAAAAACATTTTGTGTGTTGATGTATGGAAATAATAGCCATGTGATTATACTTGTAAAATATAATGCATGCTTTCATTGATAAATTTTTGAGATGAGATAAATGATTTCTCCTTCTCTATTTGTTAGGGAATCTGGGAAAAGCAGATGTGCATTTATCCATTTTTGGCTACATAGTTTGTTAACATGACTAGAAAACTTCCAATCAAAGAGATAGTAAATGGTGGAGCCAGTAATTGAATGTAGAAAAAATATTGACTTTCAATACTAAATTGTTTTTAATACATCACTAGGTTCTGTGTTATATAATGTAGGACAATTTGGCAATATACCTGATAGAGTTTCTACTTAAAAATGGCTAAGTCTACTTAGGAAAAAGAGATAAGCACAATCAGTAGAAATGCACAATATTATAAATGATACCTGAAGACAATATTAAAGCATGTAACAGCACAGGATTAGTTGAAGAGTGAATGGTATAAACAAATAAATGGTAGGAATTTAGATGAGGGGAAAATCTCTCTGTCTTGCTTCTCTGAACTCAGCTAACTGTTGGAATGGCCCATTTGATAGGCTCATACCAGTTTCCTATCCAGATTTAATTTCTCATATCAGCCATTAACCCCCACCCTCTTTGGTCATTTTTGTTACATTTCTAAGGAGAATGTTAAGTGAACTATTTTGGATTTCACCTCTGATTATGTGCTGTGCATTGCAGGCAGTGTATTTTTTGAAAATGTGCTTTGTCAATGTCCATTCCCTTTCCTCTCAGAACATACTGGACATGAATGTAGTCAGGGATTGGCTGAATTGTGTGGAAAAAAAAAATCCCATTTATTATTGCATCCAAAAAGAATAAAACAGTTAGGAATAAATTTAACCAAGTAGGGGAAAGATCTGTACACTGAGAACCATAAGATACCTATGAAAGAAATTGAAGAAAATACAAAAAAATGGAAAGATATTTCAAGTACATGGATCAGAAGAATTAGTACTGTTAAAATGTCAATACCACCCAAAGCAATCTACAGATTCAATGCAATCCCTATCAAAATTCCAATGACTTTTTTTTTTTTCAGGAATAGAAAAAATAATCCTAAGTTTGTGTGGAACCACAAAACACATCAAATAGTTAAAACAATCTTGAAAAAGAAGAACAAATTTGGAGGCATCATGATTACTGATTTCAATATATGTTACAAAGCTATAGTAATCAAAATAGTTATTAGCATAAAAAGAGACACATAGATGGAGTAATATAAAGAGTCCAGAAATGAAGCCATGCATATGTAGTCAATTAATTCACAACAAAATAGCCAAGAATATACAAAGGGGGGAAAGACAGTCTCTTCAATTAAAGGTGTTGGGATAACTTGACAGCACATGCAAAAGGATGAAACTGGACCACTGTCTTATACTATACACAAAAATGAATTCAAAATGTATTAAAGACTTGAATGTAAGACCAGAAACCATAAAATTCCTAAAAGAAAACATAGGTGATATATACAGCAAAACCCTGACATTGGTTTTGGCAATGTTTTTTTTGGATTTAACTACAAAAGCATAAGTCAACAAAAGCAAAAATCAACAAGTGGGAGTACATCAAATTAAAAAGCTTCTATACAGCAAAGAAAAGCATAAGTAAAATGAAAAAGGAAGCTACCAAAATGGGAGAAATATTTGTAAATCATGTATCTGATAAGGGGCTAATATCTAAAATATACAAAGAACTCATACAACTCAATAGTAAAAAAAATCTAAACAAGCCAATTAAAAAGTGGGCACAGCACTTGAATAGACATTTTTTTTTCCAGAGAAGACATACAGAAGCTGACAGGTACATTAAACGGTGATCAACATCACTAATCATCAGGGAAAGGCAAACCAAAACCACAATGAGATATCACCTCACATCTGTTAGACTGGCTATTATCCAAAAGATAAGAAATGACAGGTGTTGGTTAGAATGTGGACAAAAGGGAACACTTGTACACTGTTGGTGGGAATGTAAACTGGCGCAGCCACTATGGAAAACAGTATGGAAGTTAAAAAATAAAACTACGATATGATCTTGCAATCCTACTCTCGGGAATTTATTTGAATAAAATGAAAATACTTACTCCAAAAGATATGTGCACCCCCATGTTCACTGTAGCATTTACAATAGCCAAGACATAGGAAAAACCTGTGTCCATCAATGGATGCGTGGATAAATAGTGTATGTTTGTGTTTGTGTATTATTCGGTAATGATAAAGAAGAAAATCTTGCCATTTGTGACAACACGGATGAACTTGGAGGGCATTATGCTAAGTGAAATGCTAAGTCAGACAGAAAAAGATAAATACTGTATGATCGCATACGTAGCATCTAAAAACAAACAAACCAAGTTCATAGATACAGGGAAGAGACGGGTGCTTGACGGAGGTAGGGGGATGGGTGATATGGGTGACGGGGGTTTAAAGAATAAGCTTGCAGTTACATTATAACATAAATAAGCCATGGAGATGTGACGTCCAGCATGATGACTATAGTTAACAATACTGAATGGCACGTTTGAAAGTTGCTAAGGGAAAGAATCTTAAAAGTCTTCAGCGCAAGAAAAATACTTTTTTTGTAACTATGTGATGGATGTTAACTAGAATTATTGTGATCATTTCCTAATATACACAAATATAAAATCATTACATTGTAAACCTGAAAATAATATGATGTGACATGTCAATTATACTGCAATAAAAATGCTTATTAGACTAGAATTTTTGAAGAACATTCTGCTTATAAGAGACATACATAAAATGCATCTATGACTTCTATCTGGGCATAAGCTTTTGGGAGAAAGCATGTGAATATGCCTAACTAAATATAAAGATTCTACTATCAAATAAACATGAGGTTGTCTGTGAGGACAGACTGAGAGTTATATTGTAATAAATGCTAACCTGAGTGGTACACTTATTCATTTGCATGTCTAACATGGATCAGCAGGGAGAGCTTTGCTCATCATAGTCTTTCAGATACCAGACTGACTGACCAACCACTCTCTCATCTATTGCTGATCACTGTGCTACTGATCAGCACTGGAAAGAAAAAAAGCTCTGGAGTGTCTGACATAAGAATGTATTGTTCCAGCTCACAAACGATTGATCAGAATAGGTCACATGGCCCAACCACTACTAGGGTGCTGAAGAAAGAAGTACGGAGAACAGAGCGTGTTTCATGATCAGTGCCTCAACTGCCAAGAGTGGCTTTGCCCAAGTCATACCTTCTCAAGGCCAATCACATCTAGAGACAGACAGAGAGAGATGAGCTAGACAGGCCTTGCCATTTCACATCAACACAAGGCAACGGCCAGGCAATGGAATACCTGCTCCAGGTTCTCTACTAGGTCAAAGCTCGGACCAATTAGCATCAGAGTTTGATTTCATCCTCTGATCAATATGCTTCGTCCTCTTCCCGTCAGAGATGTTGATCCCTAATAAACATCTTGTACCCCCTAAAGTTCCATCTCAACTGCCACTTCTTGTGAACCCCACGTGTGAGAGTCTAAAATTGGTTCAGATTTTGTGAATATAACGTATTTACTTTGTTGAAGAGTTTCTTCCTTTATTAGACTAATTGTCTAACTTTCCGTTTGAACTTTCATTTTCTAGGGGCAAGGAAGTACATGCCTACTATGTATTTTATGAAAGTAAAAACAAGTTGTATTTTATTTGCTAAAGGTCAAAAGTTAAATTTTACTGTATTTCTAATAATTATTTGTATAATTTATTTAAAATGCAATACTACATTTTATATTCCTTTTTAGTGAGACTGGCAATTAAAGTTTAATTTTTTTAAATTTATCTACATATTTTTGTGTGTGACAAAAATTTAGAGATTTTTGTCCTCTAGTACCTATTTTTCCCTTTTTCTACAATAATAGAGCCTTTAAATTTACCAATACTTACAATCAGCCAGAATAAAGACTACAATTCCCACCATTCCTTTTACATACATTTGTCGATGTCCACGTCTGTTCCCAATAAGATGTGCAAGAATGTGAAATTTCAACTTCTAGGACAGAAAATTAAGATATGTCTCTTTTCTCCATTCTCTTCCATTCAATTTATTAGAATATGGAAATAATGGCTGCCATTTGTCTATCATAGACAATGAGGAAAAACATCATAATCTAGGAAAAGACTGGAATCACTGGACTCTAGACGTTGCAAGGACTACACACCATCCCTACAATGCTTAGATTTGGACTTGTTTAAGAGGGAAAATTGTTTTAGCTACCATTCATTTGAGCTTACTCTTGTGTACAGCCAAACTTAATTCTCACTGACATATGTAGTTTATTTATTTGTTAGGTATTTTGCATGGAGGTATCACTGATCCTTGAAAATTGTTCAGCTAAATGATCAATATACTCACATACAACACAGCATAATGACTTTTTTATTTAGTCTGTGTGAGTTCAAGTCCTGATTCCAGCATCTACTAGCTTTCTGGCTTCAGACAAGTTACTCAGACCTTCAAAGCTCTGCTTTTTCCATTTGTAAACTGGTGTTAGCAATAATGCTTGCTTCACAGGTTTGTCGAAGGCATGCATGTGGGAATACATGTCAAGTATTACACACTAGGCATAGCACACATTAAAAGTTCACAGTGTTAGTTATTACTGATTTTCTTATTATATACTTATGTAACAATAACCTATGCTCAAAATAAATGATGGCTCATTTTTGGTATAAGCAAAGGATAAAAAGAAATGAACTTACCTATTGAAAGTTATAGCCATAGGCTATCTACTACCAATACTTTTAAATCATGTGGGAACAAGTGATTTATGCATATATGCCTAAAATCAGACTATATACAGTTCATGATTTTTTAAAATCTGTTCTCTCTAGCCATGATCAATTTTTTCCTTCTATATTCACAGAAGTAGTATATCTTCTTTAGTACTCATAGAAACAAGGCCCTTGCTATGGGGAAGAAAACAAAACAAAATAAAACAAAAAAAACACTGAGTTTACTCCCAAAACACTAAGACCTTTGAGATTTCCTGATAGGTCTTCTTACTTATTTTAATATCCATGAATATATGCAATCAGGATTCAGCTCTTTTTAATTTAAGTGTGACTAAACTTGAAATAATCAATTCTGTTCTTTGAATGCTTAGCTTCTTGTCTGTTCTGGAGGAAAAAAAGTCCACGGATTGCTCCCATTTTATCCTGATAAAAACAGAATTTTTTAAGCCAATTTTTTACCACTTTCTCTTACATATAGTACTCCCTCTTTGCCCTACATCACATATGACATGTAGTTCTGATTTAAAATTTGTGTATTTTTAATTTAATATATTCTTATTAGACATAATCTTATTGAAATGTTTAATTCTTTTAAGACTCTAGATTACTGTAGGCTAAACTTTCTTTGGACACGCAATCAAGGGCAGATGCAGGCTATTCCTTGCTATTTGATGTAGCAGAATAAGCAATACACAAGGAGTCATAATTCTACCAATAGTATACTGTATGAGTTTAGCTGAATCACTCCAAATTTTTAAGTGTCAAGTTTCTAATAGCGAAATGAGAGAGGGGTCTGCTACAAGGAAGATTCAGATTTATTAGTTCATTGATTACATAATCTACCAAATATGTCCAAGGTTTTTTCTGTTTGTTTGTTTCTAAGGAGGGGGCAGCTCACTGTGGCCCCTGCGGGGATCGAACCAGCAACCTTGGTGTTAGCAGCACCACGCTCTAACCAACTGAGCTAACTGGCCACCGCATGATCTGCCAAATATGCATCATCTAAATTCTTTCCTAAATAACTGGTATGGTGAATTATAGCGTGCTAGGTAAGAAGATATCAATTTTTGCATTATAAAAATAAATCCTAAATAGTTAAATAACTGCAGGGCACCAATAATAAGCTTTCTATCAATTTGAGTGAAGAAATTTAAATACAGCATTTTACATGCTGAACTAGTCTATGAGTATGAAGGCGGCTGACAGGGTAATTAGAATTTTGACTCTAGTACTAACATTTGCTGCATGGTTGAGGGTCATTTCTAAAGTTTGATTTAGTAGTTTCATGAAAATAAAACACGTTCACAGAATCATGTAGTTTCAACATTACCAGACTTTGGCCACATTATCAAAAATATGTTCAATTCATAACCCCAGCACCAAAATAACATGGGCTTGTTTATGTAGAAATATATGATACACTTATAGGTAAATCTGTTCCTCTTGATAATAAATCATCACAGGAAACTCTGAGATATATGCAAAAATATAGGTACTCAGAAATTTTAAAATGATTCATACACATAAAATTTTAAAACTATTATAAACGTGATTATATTTTCTTTGAATAGTTAAGTGGTTTTTTTCCAAAACGTGATTACTATAATGATACCAAAGCAGCTCACCTCAGAATAAATGAGTTCATTCTTTCACTACCTCCTGTGACTCTGTATCCAGTTCGAGCATTAATATTTGCATATAACTTAACATTTCAGCTCCTTGATACTGGTCTTAGTGATGATTTTTTGGATTTGACACCAAAGCAAAGCAACAACAGCAGCAAAAAACAAAACAAACCAAAACAAACAAACAAACAAAAAATGAACAAGTGGAACTAGATTCAGAAAGCTTAAAATAGCAAAGAAAACCGTCAGGCAAATGAGAAGGCAACCTACCAAATGGGTGAAAATATTTGCAAATCATCTATCTGAGAAGGGGCTAATATCCAAAATATATAAAGAATTCATATAACTCAATAGAAAATACACACGCACACACACACACACACAATTTTAAAATGGACCCAGGACCCGAATAGACACTTTTCCAAAGAAGATACACAGATGGCGAACATGTACATGAAAAGGGGTACATCACCCATCAGGGAAATGCAAATCAGAACAAACAGCAAAAACTCACAGACACAGACGACAGTTTAGTGGTTACCAGAGGGAAGGAGGAGGGAGGAGGCAGAAGAAGGTAAAAGGGGTCAAATACATGGTGATGAAGGAAATTTGACTTTGGGAGGTGAACACACAATGCGATATACAGATGATGTATTACAGAAATGTACACTTGAAACCTGTATAGTTTTTATCAACCAATGTCACCCCAATAAATTTAATTTAACAAACCACAATGAGATGTTACCTCATACCTGTCAGAATGGCTATTACCAAAAAGAAATAATAAGTGTTTGTGAGGATGGGGAGAAAAGGGAATGCTTGTGTACTGTTGGTGGGATTGTAAACTGGTGCAGCCACTATGGAAAATAGTATAGAGGTTCTTCAAAAAGTTAAAATTAGAACTACCATGTAATCTAGCAATTCCACTTCTGGGTATTTATCCAAAGGAAATGAAAACATTAACTGGAAAATATATCTGCATGCCTATATTCACTGCAGCATTATGTGCAATTGCTAAGACATGGAAGAAACCTAAGTGTCCATCAATAGAGGAGTAAATAAAGGAACTGTGGTATGTATACACAATGGTATATTATTCAGCCATAAAAAAGGAAATCCTGCCATTTGCCAGAACATGGGTAAACGTGGAGGATATTATGCTAAGTAAAATAAGCTAGACACACAAAGACAAATACCACATGATTTCATTTGTATATGGAATATAAAGTAGTCAAACTCATAGGACCAGAGAAAAGACTGTTACCAGGGTCTGGGAGGTGGGGCAAATGGAAGATGTTGGTCAAGGAATACAAACTTTCAGTTATAAGATGAATAAATGATGGGGCCGTAATGTACCATGGTGACTACAGTTAATAATACTGTATTGTATACTTGAGATTGTCTAAGAGAGTAGACCTTAAGTGTTCTCACCACAAAATAAATAAATAAATAAGAAATAATACGCGACTATGTGATGTGATGTATGTGTTAAATGACTATTATGGGGATCATTTCACAAAATATACATAGATTAAATTATCACACCTAGGTACCCTATCATACCCTAGATATAAACAATTTTTATTTGTCAATTATGCCTCAATAAAGCCAGAAAAAAATGAGGTGCATATTGGGGGCGGGGGAAAGAAAGTATTACATGTTAATTATAATAGTTAAAAAGAGTAGCGTATGGTGACCACACAGATTTCTCATGTATGTCATAACTCTAGAATGCATCCTGGAACTTTATTTCTTCTGTCTCCTGGATAACACAACAGTGCTTAGAAACACGAGCCAACAGACATAAACATATGATATTCTTTATGATACAGCTGACTCTAGGCATTTGGCATGAATTTTCGAATCAGCTTTGGCTCTTATTAACTTTCAGCTAGAAGAAAGCTTTTGTGTTTTTTTTGTCAATATAAAAGTAACTTCTACATTCCTCAAATAATTTTCCCATGAGTAGTTGCTTTGAAAATGCAAGGGAAGTAACAGAGAGACTGTGTCTCTGTGTGTATGCATGTGAGTTGTATACGTGAGCTATAAATCTTCCAGAGCAAAGTTTTTATGGTAAAAGGTAGCAGGTAAAGAGAATAAGGTATACTGTTAATATTCATTGTATTAGAGCATCTTTCTTTCAAAGAGTGAAATTTGGGTTTTCTTTTCGTTTCATATCAAGGTTACTTCCCATGTGAACTAAAGTGAAGGGTTTGGGCATCAAGCCAGCAACCATTGTCTAATCTTTTCATTCTTTAATGGTGAAAAAGAGGCAGGTGTTATTTTAACTTTTATTGACTATTTAGTAAAATTGAAACAGAAAACCTAACCTTGTTTCATGTTTCTCAAAGGTCATACAACTAATCAGGAGTGGCAAACATTCTAATGTCTACTGTTTATTTTTACCTACTATTTTATCAGAGGCACTTTGTATATATTGCATTTTTAATACACATTTTAAACCCTTAAATGTTAATCTTAATTTTCTTTAATAAAAATCATGAAACTGAGGCTGAGAGAGATTCAACAACTTGCCTCAAGTCACACCGATAGGAAGTGACAAAGATGGGATTTCGGCAAAGATACCTATTCCCCCAAAGGTTCCTAATTCCCCCCTCCTAAATAATTGGCTATATTCTTACTGAGAGAAACTATGTTGGGAACACTAAGGAAGGAAATATAGAAGTTTGCTACTGAGAGATATGATATTAATGGATGTGCTCAATAATATTTTTAAAGCAAATACAATTTTAGTACTTTCAAGGTACATAGTAACCACAATGATCAAATGCTTCTAATTGGAGCCATCGTAATTTAATTAATAGTAAAAATGTCATATTGTGGTTTCCAAACACTCCAAAGGATAGATATTTGGGGAAGATTTTTTTTTTTAAGTGCAGTAAATGTGGCTAGTCATTCTACTTACAACTTTATTTTTTTTTTAAAGTAATGAAAAGGTACACGTTATACCAACTGTCAGATCATATTACCACAGAGTTCCAACTATTGAGCAAGAATGAATGGAATCTCATTTTTCTTTCCTATTCCTTAATCCACTGTCGTATTTCCTAAAATAATGCAATTATTTGGATAAGAAGGGCTTTCCTTTGTGATGTGAAATCAGGTGGAATAGCTACTATTTAAGTATCGTATGGATTACGAGTAATAGCTGCTTCATGAGGGAGAAAGAATGTTTAAAATGTTTATTAACCATTGAATACTTGCATAATAATATTACTAATTATAGTTTGCATTTATATTGAACTTTATAGCCAGAGCAATTTTCGCAGGCTACATCTGGTAAATGTAAGGCAGCATGCCTTCTTCTCTGTAATATACCAAGGTAGGCTCATAAGTGTGTCATTCAAGTAGAAATTTGAATAAACGGAAAGAACTGGCAGCTAAAGTAAAGTTAAATAGCATGTAAACCTGAGAAGCAGAGGGATTATTTTCTATCTCTATCCAAGGAAGTATTTGCTAAAGGGACAATATAGCAGAAAGGAAAGAGTATTTCATTTGGATACAGAAATCTTAACTAAAGGCTACCAGCTGGAAGATGTGATGCAAATCACTTAACTTTTCAATTCTAAAAGGGCAATAATCATTCTTGACTATCTTACCCTCAGGGTTAATGTGAAGTCAAATACATTGGTACGTAACAACACATTTTAAATAACAGAGCTGTACAAAATAAGATATGCTTCTGTTCATTGCTACACTTACAGTTAAGCTGGCTCTCATGGTCAACCAAACACCACAGGCAACTAGTGAAACTACTAAAGTGTTCTTTAATCTTAGTATCATTTCATCAAACTACTGGGATTTGACCAGATTCAAAACTAGTCTACATACCAAGCAACGAAGAACAGCCAACATGAAATCACATTACCAGGATTCAGACAAAAGAAGCAAAGAGGGTACTGGCAATACACCCTGGGCTTTGTTGGGCAGAGACAACTCTTTGGTCAGAGCACCAAAGACCTGACATTAGCTTGTATTGAATATTGACTGAGATGTTTTATTGCTAAGAATGATTCCCTCGGTCTTTTAAGATTGATTTTCTGTAATTGTGGACAGAATTACATACCTTACAATTGGTTCACAATTCCCAGTAATAGAATTGTGCACGTTTTCCTGCAAAAAATATGTCCGTAATATTCTTAGCATGATTGAGACGTTTGTCTCTGTAACTTATGTAAATGAGCAAGGCTTATGGTAATGTGTTATGTACCAGCACCCTTCTTTGGGCTGGTATGCTAATGAGCCCTACACTCTTCGTAGGCTTCTTCAGTGACCTCCTCACTACACCCCAGCAGGTACTGCCACTTAAGTGCCATATAATCCAATTTGCTCTCTCTGAACTGAAGTTTGGGATAGTCTTAAGAAGATAGCTCACAGGAGCTGATTTTCAGTTCTTAGAAAAACCATGACCTTGCCTGGATTCCTAAAAACCTTTCCTATTTTATGGAGATTCGCTATATGCTGTGGTACGAAATTAACAATAATAGTGATTATTAGCATGCTTATAATTATCATTGGTTGGTTTAAAAATTATATTTATGTCAATGGTATCATCACTGCTGAAAAGACAAATAATTTATTTGCTAGGTCAAAGACAAAACAATGTATAAAAAATGAACAAGAACTCTGTTTTCACTCAGAAAAGAAAGACTGGTCTATGAACTATAAACAGTTACCATACTCTTCAAAATTATGAGCATTTTCAAAAAATGGACAAGAGGCAGTATGAGACTGTGATGTCTGAAAGAAGACACACTAATGAGGTGAGACCACAATCACAGTGCCATGCCTGGACAACTTCCTGAAGTGGCGCAGAGAAATAAAATCCAAGTAGAGCATAGTTGTCCCACTGAGCTGAGGATGCAAAAATCAGAATTTGGTGTCATAGTAAACCTGTATCTTGCAAAATTATTAATATGTCAGAGAAAACTTAGGAATAAGCACCAAACCTCAGACCTGCCCTAACAAGGCCCAACTTATCCCTGACAAAGTTCACAAGGGAGTTGAGTCCAGCAAAGATAGAGGCTGTTGGAAAACTAAGTACAAGGACACGAAGTCAGACTGATTATCCACCACTTCATTTGTCTGCCATGCTAAGAATCAAGATTCTTCAGAGGAAAATAACAAAACTCAGAGCTTCTATAATATTTATCCAAAATGCCCAATGTTTCATCAAAAATTAATACTTATGAAGAAACAAAAATATGATTCATAATTAAGAAAAACAAACAAACAGACAATAGAAATTGAATCCAAGATAAAACAGATGATAGTGAATATAGCAGATAGATATTTTAAAGTATATATTATATTATAAGAATATAAAATATGTTAACATAAACAAAAGCAGATTCTTAATGAGTAAGTCAACAGAAAAATCTCTGCAGAGTAATGAAAAGTATACAATGAATCAACAGGAAGTTTTAGATCTGAAAGGTCAGAAATGAAAATTTCAGTGAATGGGCTTACCATCAGATTGGAAATGGTAAAATAAAATAAAGTAAACTAAAATAAAATAAGCTAGTAGATTATTGGCAAAACTAAAGAAAAAGGAAAAGTTAACAGAGCCTTTGTGACAAATCAAATTACTTATCCTACATATCATTGATGTTCCAGAATGCAAACAAAGTTAGAAAATCATTTGTGGACATAACGACCTATAATTTCCAAAATTTTATGACTATCACTGATTTACATATACAAGCAGGATAAATTTGTAAACAGAATCACATCTAGGTTCATCAAAGCCATACAGCTGGACACCAAATTTAAGGGAAGAAATTTAAAGCAGTCAGAGATAAAAAATACATTGTCTTTCAGGAAACAAAGATAGCAATGACCGTTAACTTCCCATAAAAAAGCAATGGCAATCTTTACAACTGCTGAAAGAAAAAAAGCAAAACTAGAATTACAATATTATGTATCAATATTAAACCTTTTTAAAAAATAAGACTGTAAACAGATATCCAAATAACATGAGAGTACTCATTGTGAGCACAAATAATGTACCATAAAAAAACCTTTCAGGTGGAAGGCAAATGGAACCACATGGAAAATTCCATCTGTAGAAAAGAATAAAGAACACCAGAAATTATAAGTACATGAGCAATTACAAAAGAATATACTTCCTTTTTATAATGTTTTTGAAAGAAAGTCAACTATTTTAAGCAAAATTATAATCCAACAAAATGGTATTAAAAATGTATGTGGAAGTTAAAAAATACATAATCGTCACACAAAGGATGTGGGATATGTGAATAGAATTACAGAATTTAAAGGTTATTCCATTTGTAATGTGGAAAGTGGGAAGCAGGAAATGAAAACTGAAAAATAGGAAGAGTATAGTGTAAACTGAGAATGTGGAGCGTAAGGTTTGAAGACTTGATCAAAAGTATTTTGACTCTGACACAGTAAGGATGCATATTGTTAGGTCTAAAGCGACTAACGATAAAAAGAAGTGGAACTAAGAAGACTTTAAAGGAAAGAAAATGAAACTCTTAAAAACTTTCATAAACCCAAATAAAGGCAGGAAACCAATAACAGAGGAACAAAAAAGAGAATTGAAAAGTAATTAGCAAGATGGCAGAGTTAAATCTAAATATCAAATCAAGAATTCACTGTATGAACTGAACGGTCTGTGAACTGGATTAATAAATAAATAAATAAATAAATAAATAAATAAATAAATAAATAAATAACTACAGGCTGTTTATACAATCTGAATTTCATATAAAAAGACACAGACACGTTGGAAATAATTGAATGGCAAATGAAACACCTAGCAACAGCAAGCATAAAATAACTAGCCTGGCTATTTTAATATCAGAAATAATAAACTTCAAAGCAAAGTGTATTACAAGGCATAAGAGGAACATTATAATAATAAAAGGAGCAATTTACTAGGAAGATGTAATCCATTAAAACATTGTGATTACTGAAGCATAACTTGACAAAACTAAAGGGAGAAACAGATAAATTTACAATAATATTGGAGATTTTAATAATTCTCTCTCAATAATTAATCAATAGACAAAAAAATCAGTAACTATATAGAAAAATCTAAAAAATCAGTATCAATCCCTTGAACTAACATTTATAGATACTACATTCAACACCTGTGAAATGTATGTTATTTTTAAGTATAATTAGAATTTTCACTGAAATTGACTATTTTCTGGGGTATAAAATAAATTTCAAAAGAGTTTTTCAGAAGGATACAATCAGAATTAAATTAGCAACCAATAACAAGTCATGTGGAATTCCCCATAGAGTGGGAAACAATACTCATCTAAAGAAACAAGAGTCAAGAAGAAACCACAAGAGAAATTTTGAAGCAATTTTAAATAAATTATTTCAAAAGAAAACAATCTGTAAGTATAGCTAAAGCAGTGAATAGAGAAAAACTTACAGAATTAAATATCAATGTTGCAAAGGATGAAACTCTTAAAATTATTGGTCTAAATGCAGACCCTACTGAGCTAGAAAAGGAAGATAAAAATAACCCTAAACTAAGTTGAAGGAAAGAAAAACTAATTATGAGAGAATGCAAAATAATAGAAAAGTGACAGATAATAAGGAAAGCAAAGTTAAAATGGATTATCTGAAAAGAGTAATAAAGTTAATAAAACCCCAAAAATTACAATCAAACCAAAAACTGTACCAGTCTTCTCGTACCAGTCTTCTCGGGTTGCCGTAACAAAAAACCATACATAGACTAGGTGGTTTAAACAACAGAAATTTATCTCTCACAGTTCTGGAAGCTGGAAGATTAGGTGCCAGCAGGTTTAGGTTCTGGTAAGAGCCCTCTACCTGGCTTGCAGATGGTTGCCTTCTCCTGTGTCTTTACATCGCTGAGAAAATCAGCTCTGGTGTTTTTCCCTCTTCCTATAAAGGCACCATAAAGGACTCCATCCTCATAACCTCATCTAAACCTAATCACCTCCCAAAGGCCCCACTGCCTAATACCATCTCACTGGGGGTCGGGCTTTATCTATGAAGTTTTGGGTCACACATAAAGTCCATAACAGAAGCAAAATACAAATTAGCAATATTTGAAATGAAAATAGGGTTCTCACTGCAAGAATAATGAGGGAATACTGTGAAACTTTATGTCAATATATGAAATAAACAGACAAAATGAAAAATTTCCTTAAAAGACACAATTTTCTGAAACTGACACAAAAATGAATAAAAATTTTGAATAGTCTTATGCATGTTAAAATTAAATTTTTAATTAAAGAAATTTCCATTAAGAAAACTTCAGGGCCAGAGTGTTTCAATAGTCAATTCTGATAATGAAAATAATTAGTGCCAATACTATACAAATTTTTTAAGACTATAGAGAAAAGGGGAACATATCCTGACTCACTTTAATTTTGTAAGGCTAGTACAACTGTGATATTAAAACCTAACAAAGATATTACAAAAAAATAATAATTCTAAGGAACATATGCACAAAAAGCCTCAACAAAACTGTCAAATCAGACCCTAAAATATATACAAATATAATGCATCTTGATCGAGTGAGGTTTATCTTAGGATGCAAAGTTTGTTCAACATCAGAAACTTCCTGCAGTTTTCCACATTCATAATAATATGAAAAATTATAAGATAGCTTCAGTAAATATACTAAAAGTCTTTGAGAAAATCCAACATACCCAACAAGTTAAGGAAACATACCCCTTCAAGTTAAGGAAACAGCATTTTAAGTGTGGCAGTCAGGCCAAAAGGTGGACCCCAATAATCCGTGTCCTGGTATTGTGTAGATAGGACTTGCGACTTGTTTCGAACCAAAAGAATAAGATAAAGGTGATGGAATGTCACTGCCATGATTATGTTATATTTGACAGGACTTTATTTTGCAAGCTGACGGGCTACAAACTCTCATTGCTTGTTTGATGAAGTAAGAGGTCATGTTAGGAAACTTGACATGTACAAAAAATACATGTGACCTCCAGGAACAGCCAGCAAGAAGCTAAGAAGCTGTGGCTCTAGGTCTTACAACCACGATAAAAAGAACTCTGCCAATAAACTCAGTGAGCTTGGAAGTGAATTCTTACCCAGTCAAACCTCCAAATGAGAACACAACCCATCTGTGACCTTGAGTATAGCCCTGTGCCCCTCCTCCCGCCACCCCCGCCCCCCAAGCAGAGGACTCAGCTAAGCTGGGCATGAACACCAGAGTCTCAGAATCACTACAATAAATATTGTTATAAACCACTACGGTGATGGTCATTTGTTAGGCAGTGACAGAAAACGAATGCAGTTTGATTCTAGGAAGTGGGCTCGCTACTGTGACAAATATCTAAAATGTGGAAATGGCTTCGGAACCATGCATAGGGTAGAGGCTGCTGGGTTTTGAGGAGCATGGTAGAGAAGACCTAAGTTACCCTGAACAGACTGTTAGCACAAATCTGCATATGGAGGATATTGCTAGTGAGAGTTCAAAAGGCAGTGGAGAGATTGTTATTGGAAAGTGGAAGAAGAGGAAATCTTATGCAGCAATTTTCTTTTTTTCATTGATTTGGTAATATAAAGCTACCCTGTGTTTCCGTTATCAACCTTAGAGAGTCATGATGTATGAGATTTGGTATAGTTTTGTTAAGCTATTATTTTGGTTAGGACTTTTGCGTCAATATTTCATGAGGAAAATTGAATTGTCATTATCATCTCTTATAACATCTTGGTTAAATTTTGTTTTCCAATTAGTCCTTTCTAATAAAATCTTTTTTTTTCCTTCTAACATTTGGAAAAGTTTGGGCAGAATTACAATTACCTGTTTCCTGAGAAATCATTTTTTTGAAGTTAGTGATCACGCCTTTCTCATTTTTAATTCTCCAGCTTTTAGCATAAAACTTTACAGAACTAGGTAGTCAATAAATAGCTATTAAACTGACTTGATATAAGACTCTTTCAGTTGTTCAGTTCATTGGGGAAATGTACTAGCTTCACTTAATTGATAAATAGTGCACAACGCTGATAATGCAAATCACTGCCTCACATGTATTTAATTTTAGAAAAGAGAGCTCTGATAAAATGAGTACTTTCATAAAATTAGCAATAAGAGGAATTATAAAAATTGTTTGAAATTTTGAGTAAAATATATACAAGGGCATCAGACTTTTCATAAAATGTGATATGCACAAAAAAGCTTTGCGAAAAAGTAAAGATTCAGTTTACGTGGACAGAGAAGAAAACTATTTTTGGTAACTATGGATTAATTTAAAGATAAATGAACTTGGTATAATGAAACACGTCTAAGCCTTAACTGTATTTCCTAACAGCCATGGATTTTAGGTAAGAATTAAGTTCTCTGAATCTTTGATATTCTCTACGTAAAAAAGGCACAATTATTTAGGTAACAAGGATTGAATTGGGTTGTACATTTTAAGCACTTGTGAATTATAAAGCAGTACACAAATTTAGAGTGTTATTAGAGCTGATTAGGTGTAAACTGAAACACGGTACATGAAATAGACTGATGAGAATATCACAAGATTCGAAAATCACTGAAAATCACTAATTTTCATATATAAAGGAATTAGGTAGGTAATTATTGAAGCTAAATTTTCAAATGCACTGCTCAAAAAAGGGGGACAAGCTAAATGGATATTTTAAAGCTATGGAAAAAGTATTTTCTAATGGATTTTCCATATGCAATTATCTACTGCTTCATGGGAGACAATGTATGGCTTTTAGGCAATACTCAGTATAATCAAGTAGCATCCACTGGACGATACTGAATGATGTCAATGATGAAATTGGGGAGATGTTGTCTAAATGGGCAGCCTAAACTTAAAGTAATCGTGTGGGAGGCAGAATGGTCTTCAAAGATATGTCCTGGAACCCGTAATGTTTATGTTGCAAGGCAAAAGGGAATTTGCAGATATAATGTTACATAACTTAAAATAGGGAGAGTATCCTGGATTATCCAGGTGGACCCCATCTAATGCACGATCCTTAAAGGTAGAGAACTGTCTTTAGCTAGAAGAAGAAGAGAGCTGAAGGAGAAGTCAGAAAGTTCCAAACATAAGAAGGATTTGTTGCATGATTGCTGCTAAGATTCAGGGTCCTAGGTTCAATAACCAAAATTGACTAAATGCAGTACTCGGATATTAGCTAGCAAGAGAATGAGAATCTTAGTAGTGAGACCCTCAAAAGAACTGGACTTTATCAACTATCTAAATGAGCTTGGGAAAGGAAACTTCTCAGATTGTCCCTTTAATGGCCAAGCTGCCCTGCCCATCATCATGATTTTGGCCCTCTGAAACCCAGAGCTGAGAAACTATCCAGTCTGGAATCTACGGAACTCTGAGATATTAAACTTAGGTTATGTTAAACTGCTAAATTTGTGGAAATTAATTATGGCAATAATAGAAAACTAATACAAGCTACAGGAAAATATATAAACAGATCAAAACAAGAACAGTAGACTGAGTGATTAAAAGTGTGTCTCTGGAACTTAGATTGGTCCAACAGACTCAAGGAATAAAGCATCCACAACATTCGCCTTTATCATGGAAAAGATTTGTTGTGCCTAATAAATATTAGATATATTAATATATTATGTCATACTGATTGTTTAATTTTTGAGAGGGAAGGAAGGCATTTATTTAGGCTTTTAGAAAGCCTTTGAAAGGGCCCTAAATGACTATTACCGATTACAAGTCAAATCACTGTACTTCTGGGTTTCCATAAGGTAGAGGAAAACTGTAACACCAAACCTCAACATAATTATATATTCTTAAACAAGCACTGAGTGACAACAAGAAAGACCTCAAAACAGAAATTTTACTCAGTATGTAAATGGGTACAAACCTGAAAATAATTATGAAAGGTGTTACTGAACCAAGTAAAGAATATAAAAATACCGGAAAGAATCATGCCAGTAGTTAAGTTTAAACGATAAGATGCATCAAGGAGATTAAACTCAACTCAAATAAAAAGCAATATTGAGAAGAAAAATAAAATAACAAAGAGAAAGAAATCAAAAGGAAAAAGGGAGTAAATATAGCAAGTAAAAATCATTATAGGCGATAGACAAATGTTCAAAATATAGGGTACTTGGGAACTGAGGATACAGGAACTGAGAACTACATGGAGTTACTTGGATATTCTTGTTGTCTCCTACATCCCAGACTTTCTGGGGGGAGTGACCCAGAAACCTGACAGGTGGGTTGTATTTTTGTATTTTTTTAACCTACAAGGGCAAACCCTCTCGCCAAATGTGTGCTACCTCTAGCCAAAGGACCATTAAAGGATCAACTTAGCAAGACAGAAAACTTTTAGAAAATAACTACACTAGTTCACCTCACTACAGGGGGGAAAGAAAAAATCCCCACCCCCATTCTGGTAAACTCACGTAGGACTCTGTATTGGTCAGGGTTTTCCAAAGAAATGAAAGGAACAGGATGCTGTTATACATAGATAGAGAGATTTAACTTAAGGAATTGACTCACATGATTGTAGGGTCTTGGGGAATCCGAGCATCTGATGGAGCAGTCTGGCAGGCTGGAGACTGGGGGAAGAGTCGCAGCCCAAAGCAATCTCCTGGTAAGGTCAGGCTTTGTTCTAATAAGGCCTCCCCTGATTGGCCGAGGCCCTCTTGCACTAAGGAGGGAAACCTGCTTTACTCAAAGTCCACCATTTCAAATGTTAACCGCATCAAAAAACAAAAGCAAAAGAAACAAAAAACACCTTCACATAAACATCCAGGGTAATGTTTAACCAAATATCTGGGTATTGTAGCCTAACCAAGTTGACATAAAATTAACCATCACAGATAACCTAGATCTGCACTCACCATACTGTCATAAGGTGCACCAATCACCTTTCTGAAGCGGTTTCAAAGCGGATGAGTAAGGAGATGGGATTTGCACCCCGCCGGAGTGGTAAGAAAATACCTATGTTACTAAAGTAAGACATACAGGCATACCTCGTTTTACAGTCCTTCACTATATTGCACTTCACAAGTGTTGTGTTTTTTTACAAATTGAAGGCAAGACTCACCACCAGCCAACAGATTATGACTCTTTTTATTCTGAGACGCTCTTTATTCTGATACTTGCTTTGTTGTGTGGTCTGCAATACCTCAGAGGTATACCTGTATATGCAGAAAAGTTCACAAATTGGAAAAAAAACACAAAATTCTGCAAAATGTCAGTGCAGAACACAAACACAGATTGCACCTCTCCCCCACCTGGCAGTAATGAAGCATCTCTCCGCCTCCACACTGGAGTGGGTGTCAGAAAAAGCCTAGTGGAGAGCTAGGATTGTCACCACCTCCCTGCAGTGACAAGGCCACCTCCCCAGTGGAATCCATGGAGTCCTAATGGGAGCTGGAATGTCCACTCCCACTCAGGAGTAAAGAGGAGCTCTTTTCTCTTCAGTGTCAATGGACACCTCACCTGGATTTCTACCCCACTCAGCAATAAAAAGACCACATTCCTTTCTCTTCCCAGCTAATGTGGTATCAAAATAAACGAGCTGAAACAATATTTAAATAAGATCAAGCTTCTCATAGCATAGTACCCTAAATGTCCACAATTCACTTGAAAATCAATCATCATACCAAGAACCAGGAAAATATCAATCTCAATAAGAATATTAAGCTATTGAACTTAGCTAATAATTAGGGAAATTTATATTAAAACAAGAATGAGATTCAATTTCACACCAAAGCAGGGCTCCACAATTACATTAAATCTGTAACATCTTACCCACCTGCCATTCATTAAAGTAAGGTCAATGTGCTGAAAGTAAATTGTCCAGTAAAAATTGTCTGAAGGCCCCAGGAGCCTAATTATTTCATAGAACACAAAATCATCATGTAGCAAACATAGCTTTTATCGAATTTGTCAAATAATAAATTCACCAAATTTATCAAAATTTTGTTTTTCTTAATGTCTTAAGAGAGCATTCAAATGTTCAGTGTATTTCTGGGAATTATAACTTTCATGCATTTAAAATTGTAAGTGCCAGCCATGTCATGATTAGTTTTAAAAAATAGATTGGGGTTTATGCATTCCAACACATTTTCAATCCATTTACAGCCTTTCCTAGTTTCTGAATGCTCGAATTTGCATTCAGGGATGTGAGAAATGGGGGAAAAGTTATCAATAATTCGAAGGATTTTGGTAGCAATTTGCATAAAGAATCTGGATAATTCACAACATAGAACAAAGTAAAAATACATTTCACATTGCATAATTTCTTCCAGAAGTTGGGACACATCTTTATACTTTCCCAAGATCCCTTAAACCAGCAGGGATTTACTTAGGAGCCCTCATCTTGTGAAAACATGAAAGGTCACATCCGTTTCACATGTCCTGTTTCCTCCCCCAATTCTTTTCTTTTTCTATCCTCACCAGCAGATGATTTATATTCCATTGGGGGTCAGAAACTAGCTCCTTCATCATTTTGCTTTATTACCCACTCTAAAAATCTGTAGTTTCTGGTTTATTAAGTTTTAGCATTTAACATTTGGAAGAGACATTTAGGTTTCAGAAACACTTTTAAGAAATATCTCTGAATAGAGAAAAATTACTCTTGTCTCCAAGACAATTATCTCAACGTTTTACTTATTTATTTTTAGATGAGATACTGCAGTGACTTAACTTCAAGGATATATGCCTACCTATCAAAACAGTGAATACAGAAAGTTATCAATTCTTCCTAAAGGGAGGAGGAAGAAATAAGAATACAAAAAGTTTTTGGAAATACCAAAATATTACACTCCTCTGAAAAATTTGAATACATAGGCTTGCTGGGTGGGAACATGTAAAAACTGAATGTCCGTTTCCTCATGTCTCTTTTTCTTTTATACAGAAAACAATAATCACCCATGAAACCTTTGTTGTAACACAGAACACTTTCACACCTTGACCACCATTCAGTAAGCCACTAAGGACACTGCTACAAAGCATTGTCAAAGCAAAATACAGGATATAAAATCAAAAAGTGCAGTTTTGTCCCCATGAAGTCATAAACTAATGCGAGAGATAGACCTGTGTTTAAATACCAAACACATTGCAAGTGCTTTGATCAAAGTACAGATACAATGCTATATTAGATATTAATTCCAAGTGATGGGATTTGGAAAGAATTCTTAGAATTGAGTAATATTTAATTGGGTTCAAGAGAAACATAAAAATACTATCGCCAAAATCCAGTTGAGCATAAGGATACAAAACTTCTAAGATTAAATTTTGGAAAACAAAAATGTAGAGCAGAATGGAAACCAGTCTGGAGAATGTATTGGACGACAAAGAAAGACCTTAAAATTCCACTACAAGTAGCCTAAATAATACATAATTTAATATATATGTCATAAGGCTGGGTTTCTAATGGAATTGATAACCTATAGACAAAAGAGGCATTTCCCACATGTAATACAATATATCAACTTTAAAATAAAGATAGGTTAAACCAGGCTTGAAAACAGCTGTACAATACATTGGTCTCGGAATTCATATTATAGTTAAAAAAGGCATCGTGGTATAATGCATTTGACCAACACACTCCTCTTATCAGAGCTCCGCTGACAAGGCCCTGCTCAGGAGCCTTTCTCCCTCCCAGGGCTCTGGCCCTGCCTGGCCGGCCAGGGGCTGCCTCTGAGCTCCCTCCTCACCCCGGCTCAGCGCCACAGCAAGGGCTTTGGGTTTGGGTCAGAAGAGCAGGGGATCCCCAGCAGGGAGGGACACGATCAGCTGCCAGGAGACAAGACGCCTCTGGCTGTTTGTTCACAGTGGGCTCGCCTTGTGAGTGGGGAAGGGGGGAGAGAGAGAGAGAGAGAGAGAGGAAGAGAACGAGCCTCCCCTCCGTGTCAGTAAGGGCGTCCCATCAGCGACCGGCCCGCAAATCTACTGAAAATCACACACCGGCCCATGGTTTCCCGCTGGTTCCTGAATTAGGAATTCCTTAACGCGTTTTTCCGTGGACACCGTCTCATACAGCATGAACTCAGGATAGGGTGTGGCAGGCGGTAGTGGGGGACATTCAAAGGTGTGTGGCAGACACGCCCGGGAGGCTCCCGATAACCTGCCCGCTTCTCTCGGAGCAACCTCTGTCCCGACGTCGAGCCGGGCACGTGGCCGCCCCCACGACAGAATTCCCAGCTCTTCCGCCGCGAGGCTGGGAGGGCGACCAGGCTCTCCCTGCACACACGTGGACGTCTCCGGTTGAAAGATCGCTGTGGTATGGACCCCTGTGTTCACCAGCTTAGTCAGTACCTGGGACGCTTCCAGTAGCCCCGAGCCCCTGGTGTCCCTCCTGACAGCGAGCCCTCTCCCCAGGCTGACCGGATACACCGACTCTCGTGACATGCGTGTCCTGCCAGCCCTCATAGATTAACTCCCAGGTGGGCACCTCTCAGCTGAGGCATTGAGTTTGCCTGTGTTCCTGCATCCGGACGGATTATGCTGCTGGCCCTGTTTGGGGACTGGCTGCCTGGGGGACTCTCCCTGCTCCTGGGAGCGGCCGGGGCTCCTGCATTCCCGTGGCTGTGTAGTGCTGTGTGCGCGGGACACGTCGGTCCATTGTCCTGTCAGACACTCCAGGCCCGTTCCACCTCGGGCTCCGGGAGCACAGGGCCCCGGGCTGTGTCACACGTCGCCCTGGCCACTGGCGTTATACCGAGGAGCGGAACTTCTGAGTCAAAGGGAGCCCTGACCTTCCTGGGCTAAGCCAGCGTCTTTTTCAACGGAGCACTTTTGTGTGCCAGGCCCTGTGCTGAGCTGCAAGGTGGGTGGGGGCAGCATGAACCAAAGCATGATTCAAAGATATCTAAGCCCCAGGTTGGCCCGTGGTGTGTGGGAAGGGCAGGCTGCTTTGAGAGGGGCCAAGGGGAGGCCTGGCTGAGTCTGTGGAGGGCGGTCAGAGATGCCCCTCTAGTTAGGGACAGCTGCTGAGAGTCAACGCTGGTCAGGAGGCGTTAACCGTGGGAGACGTTGCAGGCAGTTGGAACAGTGTGTGCAAAGACTCTGAGGCTGGAGCAGGTGCATCAGTCGCTCGGGCTACCAGACCAAAGTGATACAGAGGGGGCAGCTTAAACAACAGAAAGTCTGTTTTCTCACAGTTACGGAGGCTGGGTATCAGCGAGCCACGGCGCCTCTTCCTCTTCCTGTAAGGGCGGTAGCCCGACCTGCCCTGCCTGTACAGTCTTGGACTGTCTGACACCATAATGCCCTGAAGAGTGATGCAAACTTCTGTTTGCCACTGTCATAGGGGGCCCTTTGTTACAGCAACTGAACCTTATTTTAAACAGGAGAGCACTCTTCGAGGGGATTTTTCTGTGTTGTTCTCTTGGGTCAGTGTATTCCAAAAACCACAGCTGTCTTAAATTTTCAACTCTCCTTTCCATGGGGTTACAAGCAAGCTTGGCTCCAGCCCACTTTCCTCTCCTTGTGCTTTTCTGGAAATCTCACCTGTGAAGATGGATATTCCCAACTAAAGGAGTCTGGAGCGAATCCTTCCAGACTAGGCTATACACACACACACACACCCCCCCACACACACACACACATATACATCTGTGTCTGGTAGATTGCTCTTCTCCATTTCATTTTGTTGTTTTTCTGGAGCTTTGTTCTGTTCTTTTATACGGGAAATGTTTCTTTGTCTACCCATTTTGGCTGCCTTTCTGTGTTTGTTTCTGTATAGAACTGCTTTGCCTCCTGGTCTTAGTAGAGTGACCTTATGTACTAGGTGTCCCATGGGTCCCAGTGGTGCAGTCTCCCCGGTCACCCATGCTGAGTGCTCCAGGTTTATCCCTTGCGTGGGTTGTGTGTGGCTTCCTGTTGTAGGTGAGCCTTGATTGCTGTTTGCACGTCAGTGGGAGGAACTGACCCTCAGGCTGATTGGTTGTGAGGACTGGAAGTGAATATAGTGGAGGAGCTGTGGTGCAGGGGTGACCCTACAAAGCAGGGTTCACTTAAGTGGAGCTCTGGTGCCTGCCCAGTCTTCCTTTTTGGTGTCATCCTTGGAGGTGGCCTGGTGATGGTCTAGCCCAATATGAAGCGGGCTACTGGGCCTGCTAGCCCTGGGATCTCATGGGAGGGGTCCACCCCAGGCTAATTTCAGCCGCACTCTGTGCCTTGCCCAAGGCCACCTGGCATGAGACATAAAGCAATCCAGAGATGGCCAGCATCTGTGCTGTGCTTCAAGGTGCCTTGAAAGACCAAGCAACAAGCCAAGGCCGGCTGTCACTAGTGCCAGGCTTAGGGCTGCTAAGCCAGAGGTATGGAATGTGCTGAAGCCGATGTTGCTGGTTTGGGTTTTGTGAACCTTTGAGAGATTTCAGGAATGTCAGCAGCTTGAGCCAAGGCAAGCTGTTGATATGGAAAAGCCACTGGAAGGGGCTTGGTTGTGCCCAAATGTTGGGTGGGGCATGGTCTCAGGGAATCACTAGGGTGGGGCAGAAGAAAGGTGATAGCCAATCTAATGAAGACTCGATATGGCATTTGTGTGCTTCAGCATGCAGGGAGGGGGAGGGCTCAACAAAGAAATAATGGCTTTCACATGATCCTCCATCCACGAGAAAACCTCCCCTCCAACCTTCATCCCGAGGCAGACAACTCAGTTCCTCCCTGAATGTACCTGTTGCCTTTTAAGCTGCTGTCCCAGCACTGGAGCTCAGAGCAAGCGAATCCGTCAGGAGTAAGTCCGTGTGCGGGCCCTTTAAGATGAGTGCCTGGTGTTGCAGCCACCCTCTGTCTCACTCAGTCACAATCTCTGCTGGTTTTCACAGCCAGAAGTTATGGGGATTTCTCTCCCCAACACTGGAACATCAGGCTGGAGAGTCTGTCATTGGGCTGGGACCCCTCACTCCTCCAGAGGAGATCTCCATAGTTGAGATAGCCCTCTGGTTTTTAATGATCACATGTGGGTGTACATTCTGAGTCTCTGCGCCTCTTACCAGTCTCAAGGTGGCTTCTTCTGTATGTTTGTGGTTGTACGTCTTCCATTCAGGTAGACTTCAGGCAATTCTCTGCAATGTTTATTCTGTGATTTAGTTGTAATTGATGTGGTCCTGAGAGGAGGTGAGCACAGAGTTTACCTACTCTGCCATCTTAACTGGAAATCCCTAGAAAGTATTTTCTCTGCTTCTATCCATTGAAAAAGATTATAGAAAATTGGTATTATTTCTTCTTTAAGTGTTTCAGCCATTATTACTTCAAATATTCTCTCTGCTCCATTCTCATTCTTCTCCTGTTGGTAAAATATTTCAATTACACATGTGTTAAATCTTTTGAAATTATCTGAAGTTCTTGGATATTCTTTTTCCTCTTTGCATTTTCATTTATAATATTTCTGTTTATAATATCTTCAAGCTTTCTGCTTTGTTTCCTTGTCCATGTCAAGTCTACTGGTGAGTTTATCAAAGGCAATCTTCATTTGTTAACTGTTTTTTTTTCATTTTTAGCATTTCCACTTGATTCTTTTGTTTGAATTTCTATGTCTCCATTTACATTACCCATCTGTTTTTGCATGTTGTCCACTTTTTTCATTACAGCCCTTAACATATTGATTATTGTTTTAAATTCCCACTTTGATGATTCCAGCATCTATCTCATATCGAAGTCTTCATTTGATGCTTGTTTGTGTTTATAAACTTTGTCTTTTCTTGACTTTTGGCATGCCATATAATTTTTTGTCTAAAGACTGCATGTTTTTGTGAATGATAGTAATTGAAGTAAGTGAACCATTAGTATGAGAATTTATTTTAATCTGTGTAGAATTTGGGCATTGTTTAATGTTTGTGGTAGCAGTACATTCAGAAATTTTACATTCCTCTAATGTTTTTCTCATCAACTCTTTTGGCTTTGGATTCCTCAAGTACTCCTAAGAGAGTCTGTGTTTTGCAGTTCTTTCATCTGTAATCCACTGTTACACTGGAGTTCTGTTGGTGTGGTGGTAAGGTCTGGGAAAGAAGGATTTTATAGTCTTCCAATTAAACTCAGTCTTTTATTGACTATTGTTTCTGGCCTATAACATTTATATATTTTCTTCTTATGTAGCTTCCCCCTCTTTCAGGCAGGACACTAAGGCTAGCGTGGGCATGAGTGAGAAGAATACCCTTCTTCCACTACTCTGGGGCAAGGCTCTGATAAAACATTTTCCCCTGAAAATAACCCTTTGTCATAAAAACAGGCTCTAGGAGTATTTTACATCACTTCCTTTTCTCCTGATAGAGCCACCAGCTGATCTTTCTTGAATTTTACCATGAGGACCTTGTATTTCTGTGGTAAAGCCTAGGAAAGTATCAGAACACTCTCTCACTCTCATGGCAGCAATTCAGCCATCAGCAATTCATCACAATCACCATTTAAGTGTACCTACCAGTTTATGGCTCCAGCTCCAGTGGCTTTTGCTCCAGGTCAACAACCTCAGCTGTGAGTCTTTGTATTTGTCTATGGAAACTTCTTTCTCTGACTGTCCCAGGAAGAGTCACTGATTTTCAGTTTGTCCAGCGTTCTTTTATAAGAAGGGGAGTAACAACTTCCAAGTTCTTCACATGTCAGAGCTGAAAATGAAAACACCGAATAGTTTTTAAAATTTGTTAATAAAATAATTTTAAGGAAAAAATGATACAAAACAGGGAACTTTTATAAATTCCCCTTGTCTAATTACCATGTTATAGCTGAATAAATTTTAATCCCTCAATCTATGTCAACAGTGTAGTTAGTTGTATTTTTATGCTGATTTAATAATATTATGAATGCAAAACAAAAATTGGATTCAGAGAACTTTATAACTACAAATCTGTAATTCATAATTTATATTCTCTTTGTCAAAGATAGTCAAAGAACTAAATCATGGATTGATCTTGTTGCCAGTTACATTTCGAAAAACATTTGGGAAACAATAGGGCTAAAACTTAAAAATAAAAATATTTTTCCCTTTTATTTTCTCATCTGTAGCATTCTACTTCATTAGTTTATTTATTCAGTATGTTCGCATTTATAATCAGATGTGAGTAGTGTGTCTATTTTGTCCTATTCTTTATACGAGTTTAATCAAGATAATAAAAGAGAACTGTGTACTCAGATTTTCTAAATTCTCCATTTTCTAAATTCTAGAATAATAACCCCCAAGAACACTCTGCTATGTTTTTAAGGCAAAGGATTAGGCCAGCAGCCTACTGTGTCCTAATTTTCTGCCTCCCCTGAACTGCCTCTGGCATTCTCGGCTATGTTTTTTCGTCTGTGCTCCCTATCATTAAAGGGTTGGAACTGAAATAGAGCCAGTTGTACCCACCGCACAGATGCAGGAATGATGGGGGAAAATGCGGCTGCAAATAAGGACCCGTGATTTCAAAGGAAATATAGTTATTTTAAAGACAAAATGTCAAGGCATTGTGAAAGCAAAGCGTGATCTGAGTGAGCTGTGTTAGAACGCCAAGATGATTTGATTGGCTACAAGTCACAACCAAAAGCTGTCTGCCCAATGGTTTTCAAAAGAAAATCAATGATTAATAATGTAATATTTATTTTTTTAAATATTCGCTTGTTGTTTAAACGCTATTATTTGAAAAATGAATTTCTGTTAATCAAAGGCCATATTTTACCATTAAAAGAGGTCTGTAGTGCTGGATTTTGAACTCTTTCCAAAGGAAGTAATCTTGAGTAATGCATATGTGTTGTTTTCCTGCATTTTTATATAAAAATAGATATTAATTAGGGCTGTGCAAAGCTTTGGGGATTGGGGATGTAAAATGATTCGATTGCTTTTAGAAGTGTGAGTTTTCATTGATATATTTTTTTGTTGTGACATTTTGTTTAGACTTTTAATTGCATGTAAAGTCTGTGTTATTAAACTTTAAGATCAATCCCCAGAAGAGATTCACCAGAACAATTTCAAAAACTTCTCTTTCTTTTACTCAAGAATAAACATCTCTGCATGAGAATTCTGAGTAACACTATTTCCCTCTTTGATGTGTTGCTATTACCAGAAACAAATTAATAAACAAAAATTGCCCCACAGGCAAAAGTTTTGCTTGCACCAAATGCAAAATTTTAGCATTTTCACACTGACTTCTCCAGAGTATTGATGGTCTCCTTAGTATTTCTGTGAAGGGGGAGCATCACTGGAGCCTGTGGACAATGAAGACACAGGTTGCATAACGAAGAAGCAAAGCATTTTCCCAAAGTGCCTATCGAGTTGCTTGACAATGAGATAAATTCTCATGGGAAAGATTAACGATGTTCAAAAAGAAGTCGTCATTTCATTTCTTCTTGGTTGTAAAGCTCTTTCTTCTTCCAAAAACAAAAGCACTTAGTTCCCTCATCAACTTTCCCCTTTTAAGCTTCAATAGACACTTCATTAAGTGAAACAATGCTGTCACTGTCCATCATCTGCCAAGCCTTTATTCCCAATACAGCCTGGGACTCTGCATCCCAGGATGCAGTCCCCTGTTTCCATCTGGATTTGCATTTTTATCCAAGAATTCATAATTTCCATAAATCTTCTAAGAATATCAAAAACTCTGAGTAGAAAGAAGGAAGTACATGTTTCTCTTTTTAATTCAGTCTTTAACACAATGCAAAATGTGTTTCATATTTACTTTTATTAAAGATATCTTTGTCATTTTTGTTAACTGAAGTAGTCTAATTTTTGACAGTATTTCCTGATACATGTTAGTCCCCTGATATATGTGTTGGATTGATTGGAATAAAGATTTTATACTTGGAAAACTTAGATATATACAAGTTATTTGCAAAGAAATTCTGTAAGGCTAGGTAGTTCATATATATTAAACAATGAGACCATTGACAATATATAAAACATAAAATAGGTTTAAATGAATCAAAAATGAAAAGCCTCAAAAATAATTACAATAAAAAACAAAAAATAAAGGAATTTCAATAAAATACTAAGATGGATAGTCATGCACAATCTGCTGGCTAATCTATGTGCAGTTTCCCCTCTGCTTTCTGCTCTCCTTGCTCTAAGAGGCAATTCTGTTATTTCAAGTTTAAAACCTACATTCAGGTTTTGTACTTTATGACTGGGTACGTGGTCAATTGTTTCCCTGGGGCTGATTTGAGCTATAAAGCTTAAATCTCCTCTCTCTTCCCCGCACTGTACAAGTATGTAAATGCAACTAACCAAATATTTTGAGTATGTAACTATTTGCTTATATGGAAGTCCCCCTTATCTGTGATTTTGTGTTCCTTTGTTTCAGTAATTTGTGATCAACTGCTGTCCAAAAATATTAATGAAGAATTCCAGAAATAAACAATTGATAAGTTTTAAATTGTGTGCCATTCTGAGCAGCATGATGAAATGTTGTGCTATGCCGCTCCGTCCGGCTTCTCCATGTGGTATATGCAACCTGCCTGTTCCTCATTTATTAGCCATCTTATCTATGGATCAGCCGCACGGTACTGCCCTGCTGGTGTTCCGGTCACCCTAACAGCAGCCAAGGGCTACTCACAATGCCTACCCCATTCACCTCACTAGATCTCATCACATAGACATTCTATCATCTCACATCTTCACAAGAAGAAGGGCGAGAACAGGACCGTTAAGATGCTTTGAGAAAGAAAAAAATCACATTTACCTAACTTTTATTACAGTATATTATTATAATTGTTCTATTTTATTGTTAATTATGTTCTTAATCTTACTGTGTCTAATTTATAAATAAATTAAACTTTCTCATAGGCATGTATGTATAGCAAAACACAGTACATCTAGGCTTTAGTACTATCCTCAATTTCAAGCATCCTCTGCAGCCTTAGAACCTATTCCCTGTGGATAAGGGGGGATGACTGTACACCCGCAACATTAAGACAATGCTTCTGAAAGCTTATATGAGGGAGGACATAGCATTATATTGTCCCTATATTTTAGTTGATGATAAATGAGGCTGTAGAATGGCTTAATTAACTATCTATCTATCTATCCATCTATCTATCTATACATATCTATATATCTATCTATATCTATATCTATCTATATCTACATATATATATCTATATATTGTATAGTCTGTGTAAGATATATATATATCCTGATTCACTAAACTGTTTACTCTGGGACTGCATACTCATAAATTGCTTTCATACCCTTTCTCTGGGCATCTCCATGTCTGTTTTGACTGACACCTTTACTAAAACCTATGCCACAAAAGTGATCATAAGGAAGAATATGTAAATATATTAGGTATTAGAGCTTCATTCATTTCATTGGAAAAGGTACAGTATAACTAAGTTCAATCCCTTGACGGCCAGGAGATACTGCCTGCTTATGAAACAAAAGAAAAAAGATACTACATTCATTTTCTAGTGGGGCCACCATGGACTGGGTGGCTTAAACAGAAATTCCACCACTTCTGCAGGCTAGAAGTCCAAAATCAAGGTTTCCACAGGGTTGGTTCCTTCTGAGGACTTGGAGGGTAGAGTCTGTTCTAGGCTTCTGCCCTCTGCTTGTTGATGGTCATATTCTCCCTATGTCTCTTCATGCTTCTTTCCTCCATGCAGTTTCTGTGTCCAAAAATCCCTTTTTCATAAGGACGCCAGTTTTATTGAATTAAGTACACTGTAATGACCTTGTTTTAACTTGACTGTGTCTTTAAAACAATATCTCCAAATTAGGTTACATTCTGACATGCTTGTGGTTAGAATTTCAACATATTAATTTTCAGGGGACACAATTCCATCCATAATGAGTACTCTGAGCCTATGCTGGATGTACGAACAGGCTTGAGAAGCCCTGTGAATTCAGGATCATATTCTCTGGCATCCTGCATTATGACAGATGATACTTTTTTCTTTCTTTTTTTAATAAATAAAAGAAAAAATGAATAGGATAATTAGCGTTTAACCTATGTGCGATTCTACTGAGTATTTTCTGCCACTGTTCATATTATTGCTGCATACAAGCTGCCATATTCCTAACCCTAGTCCTGACTGCACCTTCTTTTCTTTAGACTTTTACTAGCTTTAATGTTTATGATTTGAAGATATTCAGATCATACTATTCTTTAATCCAAGTAAATTTTTCATGCAACATGATTCTTAATACCGTTCTGATTATACTTTGACTCTACAATAGTGTTCAGCAATTTAAAGTTTTTCTTTTTTTTTTTTATAGTTTCAGGTGTACAAAACAGCACAGTGATTAGATATTTATATACCTCACAAGGTGATAACACTAACAAGTCTATTACCCATCTGACACTGCACACAGTTTTTATAATATTAGTGACTATATTCCCCATACTGTACTTTACATCCCTGTGACTCTTTTGTAACTACCAATTTGTACTTCTTAATCCCTTCACCTTTTTCACTCAGCCCCTCCCATTTGGTAACCATCCATTTGTTCTCTGTATCTATGAGTCTGTTTCTGTTTTGTTCTTTTATTTTGTTCTTTAGACTCCCCAGATAAGTGAGACCATATGGCATTTGTCTTTCTCAGTCTGATTTATTTCACTTAACTTAATACCCTCTATGTCTATGCATGTTGTTGCAAAGGGTAAGGTTTCTTTTTTTTTTATGTCAGAGTAATACTTCACTGTATATATGCACCACAATTTCTTTATCCAATCACCTGTTGACGGACATTTCAGTTGTTTCCATATCTTGGCTATTTTGAATAGCACTGGGGTGAACATAGGGGTGTATATATCTTTTTGAAGTAGTGTTTTGGATTTCTTTGGATAAACACCAAGGAGTGGAATTGCTAGGTCATAAGGTAGTTCCATTTTTTATTTTTTGAGGAACCTCCATACTGTTTTTCCATTGTAGCTGCACCAATTTGCAATCCCACCAACAGTGCACAAGGGTTCCCTTTTCTCTGCATCCTTACCAAACGAACTTGTTGTTTGATGATTTATTTACCACATAAACTTGTTATTTGTTGATTTATTAATGATGGCCATTCTGACAGGTGTGAGGTGATATCTCATTATGTTTTTTATTTGCATTTCTCTAACAATTAGTGATGTTGAGTATCTTTTCATATATCTTGGCCATCTATATGTCCTCTTTGGAGAAATATTTATTCAGGTTCTCTGCCCATTTATTAATTGGATTGATTTTTTGTTGTTGTTGTTGTTATTATTTTGGGGGGGGTTGTGTTGTATGAGCTTTTTATAAATTTTCCATAGAAACCCCTTTTCAGAGATATCCTTGGTGAATGTCTTCTCTGGTTCAGTAGGTTGTCTTTTTGTTTTGGTGATGGTTTCTTTTGCTGCACAAAATCTTTTTAGTTTAATGTAGTGCCATTTGTTTTTTGTTTTTGTTTTTCTTTCATGGCCCTTGCCTGGAGATATATCAGTAAAAATATTACTATGGGTAATGTCTGAGAGCCTACTGCCTATGTTTCCTTCTAGGAGTATTATGGTTTCAGGTCTTACATTTAAGTTTTTAATCCATTTTGAGTTTATTCTTGTGTATGGAGTAAGAAGGTGGTCCAGTGTCATTTTTTGCATGTATCTGCCCAGTTTTCTCAACACCATTTATTGAATAGACTGTCTTTACCCCAATGCATATTCTTGCTTCTTTTGTCATAGGTTAAATGATGATATAGGCATGGGTTTATCTCTGGGCTCTTTATTCTGTTCCATTGATCTATGCATCTGTTTTTATGCCAGTGCCATGCAATTTTGATTACTCTGGCCTGTGGTAGTTTGTTATCAAGTGGCATGATACCTCCAGCTTTGTTCTTCTTTCTCAAGGTTACCATGGCTATCTGGGTTTTTTTATGGTTCCATATAAATTTTAGGATTATTTATTCTAGTTCTGTGAAAAATGTCATTGGCATTTTGATAGGGATTGCACTGAATCTATAGATTGCTTTGAGTAGTATGAACATTATCACTATATTCTTCCTATCCACGAGCATGGTATATGCTTCCATTTATTTGTATCTTCTTTCATTTCTCCCTTTAATACCATATAATTTTCTGAGTACTGGTCTTTTACTTTCTTAGCTAAATTTATTCCTAGATATATTATTTTTTGAAGCAATTGTAAATAAGATTGTTTTCTTAACTTCTCTTTCTGATAGTTCATTGTTGGTGTATAAAGTGCAACTGATTTCTGAATATTAACTTTGTATCTTGCTACTTCACTAAATTTATTTGTGAGTCCTCATAGTTTTTGGTGCACTCTTAGGGGTTCTCTATGTATAGTATCATGTCATCTGCAAATAATGGCAGTTTTACTTTTCCCTTTCTAATTTGAATGATTTTTATTTCTTTCTCTTGACTGATTGTTCTGGATAGTACATTATTTTTTTCAAATATGTTCTCAATCCCTTGCTCCTTCTATTCTCCTTCCGGTACTCCTATGATGTGGATTTGTTATACTTGATGTTGTCCCAAGGGTCCCTTGAACTACCTTCATTTAAAAAAAAAATTCTTTTTGCTGTTCTGATTGGGAGTTTTCTGCTCTCTTGTCTTCCAAATTGCTGATTCCATCCTCTGCTTCATCCAATCTGCTGTTGATTCCTCCTACTGCATTCTTCATTTCAGTTGTTGTAGTCTTTATTTCTGAATGGTTCTTTTTTATGGTTTCTATGTCCTTCTTTATACTTATTATCTCTTTGTTGAAGTCCTCTCTAAGTTTCGTAAGCATTCTTTAACATTGTTTTAAACTTTGTCTCTGGTAGGTTGGTTGCCTCCATTTCATTTAGTTCTAGTTGTGGAGGTTTCTCCTGTTCTTTTATTTGGGACATGTTTCTTTCTTTCCTCACTCTGGCTGCCACTCTCTGTTTGCTTCTATGTATTAGATAGACCTCTTCTGTTTCTCAGTCTTTTTTGGGTGGACTGTGTCCTGTGCGGTCCAGTGGCTCAGTCTCCCTGATCACCTGTGCATGTGCTCCAGGAGCATCCCTTGTGTTTGTTGTAGTTTCCTGTGGTAGTTGAGCCTTGATTGCTTTTGGCATGTCGGTGGGTGGGATTGATTCTTAGGCTGGTAGGCTGAGGATTTGCTACGCCCACAGTATATGAGCTGCTGTGTGGGGGGTGACCCCTCAGAGGGGGATTTGCCCCCTTGGGCTCTTGTGCTTGTTGAGACCACCCTTTGGGTGTGCTGTTTGTGGGGCTAACTAGGTAGTGCTGTGGTGTGGTCTGAAGCTGGCCTCTGGGTGTGTTGTTTCTGGTGCCTCTAGGGACGGGCTCCTAGGTAGGCCAGTTTTAGCCTTGCCTGTGACCTGCCTGGGGCTTCCTGGTAGGAGCTACAAAGCTACATATATGTGGTTGGTTGCTGCCTGTGCTGGACATGGAGGCATGTGTGGGTGTCGTCTCTGTGAACCGAGGCTAGCTGCCACCAGTACCAGGCCTGGGGCAGGTTAGCAAACTGTCCAGGGCCTCCCTAGGCCTGTTGCCACCTGTCGGCTGCCCACAAGGCTCAGCCACTGAAAGAGCCTCTTTAGGTGCTCGGGCCGGGCTGGTTGAACTGGTGTTGAGAGTGTCCCAGAGATACAGCACTAGCTGTGCAAGATGGGGTCCCAGGGAGTCACGAGGCGTGGCCCGTGGTTTTCACAAAGTTAATGCAGATTTAGTTCTTGCATCAGTGCTGAGCCTGTGGCCACTCCGCAAAATGCCCTGAGAACACCATGGCCAGTTACAACTCACCTCAGGCTCACAGAACCTTGACAGCCACCCAAGAAAGGCTACAGCATGACCTGGGGCTGAATGCCAGTTCTTTGGCATTTAGGATCTTGTCTCATTTCCTAAAAGCATTGACCTTGCAATCTACAATACAGCCATCGAATGACTAGAAAGAACCTGAATGATTCACTTCCTTCCCCTCCGCCCTCATGCCTTTCTGTATATGGATTTCTCTGCCTAGATTAAACTGTCATCGCATTGTTTTTAACGTTTTCCACGCCGCTAGATTCTGCGCCTCTCCTGCTTCCATTCCAGTTCAGCTCATCCCTACTGCAGAGCTTTCCTCGGTAACCTCCCCCTACATTCCTGCTGACCCTGCTGTTCTCTATAGCAATGCTTGGTCTTCATGCGGTTTGCTTCTGCACTCCATAAAGAAATTTTGGAAAAAAACAAACTAGGTGCTGCCTCACATGTAGTTTAATTTGACAGCTAAGATTTTTGTCATAAGTTCAAATCATTGCAAGGGGTATAGTTTCTGGAGTCTTGAGAGAAAACATGGCTTTGTCAACACCTTGATGCAGAACTTCAAGACATCAGAACTGTGAATGGATAAATTTCTGTTGTTTTAAGCCACCAAGTTTAGGGCAATTTGTAACAGCAGCCCTAGAAAACTTATAATCACCACAAATAAAAGAGTGTAGTTTCTATAAGTCTCTTTTCTTTTCTCAAATTTGTTTTAACTTCAAGAGAAAAACTAGACTATTTATATGTACCATAATGTAACTCTTTTACCCAAACTGACCTGAAAACATCAAACCAGTGTCAGAGTCAGAACCAGAACCCACATCCTCCAGGCTCATTATATGGAATAAAGCCTTCCTGAGAACTTCAGAGTTTAAGGAGAAAAGGCAAATTCCTCCACCCCAGGCCACCTGATGCTTGTCAACATAACCTCCTCAAATATCACCGTTTCACACAAAGTACGATAATTGGTATCTGTCTCAACGAAGGCCATGAATCAAGTGAAAAGCACATGAGGCCATAAAGACTCACTTGAACTTGAAATTAAATGCAGGCTTTCAGTCCCAGAGGTAAGGGCCCTAGAGGAATTTAATTTCTCTAGGCAAACAGACAGACAGTTAAGAGATTCATGAATAAGTGCTAAGATATAACTGAGAGGAAAGAAAGGAAAAGAGAGGTGGAAGAGAGAAACATTCTCAGATCTAAAGTACAAAGGCAAGATTCAGGAATCACAGATCATAGGTTCGTGGCTAAAGTGAAAGCATTAAATGAATTCCATTTAAGCTGTTAGCAGAATCTTAGGGATTCTCAACATTCACTTCAGAGACCCATGTGGAGTAACTAACTAGCGTAAGCCCAGAGTTTCACAAATATAGCAAAGAGTATATTTGGATTGGCTGTCACCTTAATAGCCCTAAGTTTCTCTCTATCCATTGGGGTCTTATTGCCTAAAAATAATTAAATCAGACACTCATTCATCCAACACTCTGTGAACCCCTATAGTATGTCAAGTACTGTGGCAAGCACTGATAATTAAAAAAAAAAAAAAAGGAAAACTGCACGTACTTGCTGACAGATGTAAGAAATGCAGAAATTAATGGCCAGAGGTGAACAGCACAAGAGTAGTGTTTTAGGATATGCCTAAGGCACCATGAGAGCCAAAAATCAAAGACACCTGGGTAGATGAGACATGGCTCCAGACAGAGAATGATGCTAAAGTTGGACAAATCCAAGTAGGAGTAGGGTCTGGGAACAGAGGCAGGGATTCGACACAGAAGCATAATATTTGCAGTGATGTCGTCAATAATCAAGTGTGGGAGAAGTGGGAGGGGCTGAAAAGGAAAGATACTGTTGACAGCGAGGAGGCTCAGAGGCCATAGTAAAGAATTCTGACTGCAGCCCGTGGGCAGGGAGCGAAATACGTGAGAGAGGCAAGGTGTGTGAACTATGGCCAAGGCCATACCTTGTCTCAAAGAAGTCTTAGCATTTAATTTATTACTATATGCTGTTAAGTGAAAAATAATTTACCTTCCCTAAGTAGTATTAATTCATACCTGTCATTAATTCAAATACTTTCCCTCTCCCCCTTACCTCACTTACATTCAAGACAAATATTATTTTTTTCAAAGCACAATGATATGCCAAGACATTTGCGAAAGTAGCTATTGAGTCATGAATTTTCAGGAACATGCAGCTAGTTGTGCAGCTGAATATATAAAAGGTTTTTGATCACCATATGTAGTTGAGACTGAAGACATTTCAATACATTATTACGTTCTTTATGAGGGGCGTAGGTACTAATGTGCTGAAATTGTAAGAAACAAGCCCAGTGGAGACATACTGTTATGAATTTAGGTCAGTATTAATAATCAAGGAGTGAGTATTGGACTGTCCTAAGAACATTCATGTTCAAAATGCTTCTATTTAGCATGTCTCCTGATTCTGATCACGGTTTTGTTTTGATTATTTTACAAAGTGTTATGGTATTTTACAGATTTATTTAAAATGGTTTCTGTTGTTTTTATGATACACTTGAAATCTAAGTTCACTGACACACATGCAAGATAGTAACAATGTACAATAAAATAAATAAACAAATAGGAAAATATAAAGTGCTGGTGAGATTCAAAGTTGAAGGATATAAATGTACATGTATTTTTAATTGTACCAGGCAATAGGCTTATGCCATATAGAACGTATCCCAAGTGGTTCGTCAGACATGAGTATAGTACTAATTTTCCGTAGAAAATTCTCATTCTTATTCATGTTATTTTGTATATGTGGTAAGTGTCAGTGATATTAATTCTATACCTGAATCAATGTAGGGACAATATTTGCCATTGCTTCTATTTCTTCTGGTTAATTTAGTAGAAAAATAGTTAGCCCCTTAAGGTGTGTCATAAATTATATCTATTTGCTATTGTCCAATGTTTGAAGGAATGCACCAGGCAAAAATAATTTAGAAACTGACAAACAGTGCCCAGATACTGTCTGTAATAGTGTCAACTTAATTCCATTTCATATTTCTGTGCTATACATTTTCCCTTTTCTCTAGTAGAGACATTTATGTATTTTTTTTCCTTAAACATACAGCACTTTTTAGGACAATATTAGCATTGGCTATTTTAAAATGCAAGCATTATTAAGGATGCTTCATTTTGTGTTCTATTTTCACATTATGAGTGGAGGAAAACAACACTTCATCAGCATTGGGGGTTCACAATGGTCAAAAAGCACTGAGCAAGACTGGTACTTTGATTTTAGGGTCAGTGTTGTGCAGTCTGACACAGAGGAAAGCACGACCATTCTGTAATGAGGCCATGGGCTTTGAGAGGCCCTGCGTTCTGTGTGATGGCAATTGTGACCTCACGGAAGCCTTCAATACAATAAGTCTCAGGATGAATTTAAAATGAAAGACAGTTTTATCTGAAAAAAAAATAAAAATGAAAACAAAACAAGAAAACTTAGGGCGATGCTGGATATGTTTTTTTACGTTGATTATGGAGATGATGATGTCATGGATGTTTGTTTCTATCCAAAGTCATCAAATGTACACCTTAATATATACAGTTCTTTATATCAACTATACTTCAATAAAGCTATTAAAACAAGAGTTAACACAGGGAGTAGAGATAAGAACCATGAATTTGCAGTAAAAGTTGTATGAGAATTTAATTGCTTTCTTGGTTTATCTGAGTTCAGTGAGTCAGTTATTCTGGGAGGAATGTTTTCAGCTAGGATTGTTCTGATTGGACAGACAGGGAATACTGGCTGGGTTATGAGAAACAGAAATTCTTGGAATGTGAGTATGAAAATCTGATAGCAGGAGAGAACAGTCTATTAGTCACCTTATTAGTTTCCTGAGACTGCTGCAACAAAATACCACATATTGGATGGATGAAAACAACAGAGATTTATTCTCACAGTTGTGGAGGCTGGAAGTCCTAACCAGAGGGGTTAGCAGGGCCATGCTCCCTTCCACTTCTCTAGGGAAGACTCCTGCCTTGTATCTCCTAACTTCTGGGGGTTGCTGCTGGCCATCCTGGCATTTCTTGGTTTGGAGCTGCATCAGTCCAATTTCTGTTTCTGTCTTTACATGACTATCTCTCCTCTGTGAGAGTTTGTGTGTCTGCAAATCTCTCTCTCCTAATAAGCAGTTGTCATTGGATGTATGGACCATTGAATCTAGTATGACCTTATCTTAAATTGATTACATCTGCTTAGATCCTATGTCTATATAAAGTCACATTTACAGATACCTGGTGTGAGGACTCAACATATCTTTTTGGGGGGACATAATTCAATCCACAGCAGTCACTGTATAACAAATCAGGAATGTAAAGTAGACAGATATTTAGGAGAAATAATTTGGGAGCAGGAGAAGTAGAATGAAATAAGAGAAAATGCCCCAAAATGTGCATTTATGAAAATGAAAAAAATGTTTTTAAAAATAGAAGAAAATTCAAATAATAATGATGGCAACATTAACCTAATGGACAGATAGTTTATAGCAAAAACTTTTGTTCAAATGTACATAGGTGTCACATATACTTCTATAGGATCGTTTCCTAAAAGTGGAATCACTGGATAAAAATATAGGAATACACGCACACACACACCCCACACACACACGTTTGTTCTCCCTTTTAAATGTTTTCCCCTTGCAAAGAAAAGACATTGTTTTTCATTTTCCAATCCCACCAAAAAAAAAAAAGCCTGTGTGAAAGTTGAATAAAATACATTCTAATATATTTACACAAAGTTTAGTTGACCACAAAATACGTTACCAAAGGGATTGCTATCTTCCTGAGATTACCCCCTTTGAATTTCATTTTGCTAGTCCATTGGATGAGTTAAATGAAACATAGAAAGACAAACTGAGTTTACAGTACTGTGGTTCAAGTTTCCCCTTTCTGAGTTTGCTTTGTGTTACATATCTTGGTACTCAATTTTTTTGTAATCACTACTTTGCTACAGTGAACCCACAACTCATACTTCAACTTTTTAATTTTATTTTAAAACAAGCTGACTTCAAATTATCTTAGATTTTAGTCATTTCTTACAGTTTACTAAAAAGGCAAAATAAAGAAGCACTCGCTGATTAAAAACAAAAACAAAATCCTAGATACCAAACTTGTCTCTGCCAGTAGTAGCAAGGTAGGATGAGACTTACTTTCCTTAATTGCAAAATAGGTAAAATGGGATTCTTATAAAGATAAAATGATAAAAGCGGTGCAGAAACATTAGTTCCAACTTGGCACATGGTACCTAGGTATGTAAATGTCAAATCTGAATGTGCAAAATAAAAGTGGATGATGCAATTGTCCAGATAATGAAATTGAAAACAGAAAATTAAACACACTTGCATAAATTAATATATCTGGAAATGTCAGTTGAAAGTTATTTTGCTGACAAACTATTTAGATGAGAACTAGAATGCCACATTTCCCTTGGCACACATTTTTATCATCATACTTGTGTTGAATAATTTATGAAAAATATCAGTATCACAAATTCATTCAACAACTTGTTTTAATTTTTCTAAATGTGTTTTTTTCAACATTCAATTCAATAACATTAGGTTGGTGCAAAAGTAATTGCAGTTTTTGCAATAATGTTTAACCTTTTAAACCACAATTACGTTTACATCAGCCTAATAAATCTGGCTTTTTCTCCAATCACTTCTTTCCAATCCGTACAGTATCTGATACTAGAGACGTATTAATAATATTGTTTTTATTAGAATACATATATAATTTTTGTGTAACAAAATAGGATATCCCCAAAGAAGAAATAAATTTGATTATCGACAAATGGATAAGTGGGAATAGAGAATGGACAGTAAAGGTTATGAAATTCCTTTGAGAATGTCTTTTTATAAAATATTTGCCTTCTGAGTTATAGTAAAATTTTCTACACTAAAAAAGAAAACGGAATGCACAGGATGGAAAAAACTAAAAGTGAATAGAAATGCAAAACAATAAATATAACGTTATATAAGATGAATAACCACATAGAAGAAGGAAAAAAGAATTAATCCCAATATATTTGAAGATGATATGTTAGAGGTTCTCAGCCAGATATATTCTGAGAATAAGAAGAACGTAAAGAAAATCTTGAAGTTGTTAATAGAATTGGACTAACAAAAACAAAACTATTTTTTGAGTAATTTATGACGTGCTGTACTCATGACACAGTATCACTTATGCAGAGTCCCTGCCAAACATGTAAATATAATCATGAAAAGACAATAATATATGCCCTAATTTAGATGTTAGATTCACTCTGCAAAGCAACAGACTTGATTCTTCAAATACTGGGAGTTGCCAAAAACTGTGTACACATGACTTGTATTCATTTTTTGTTATTGGTATATATTGAATATCACAATTTAATACATTTTTTTTTCTTCTTAAAACGTGTGTACATTCTTTGGCACCCATGGTATATCAATGCCATGAAATACAAAAACAGAAAATAAACAAAAGGGGGAAACTGTGTGGAATAAAAGAGACTGAAGAGTTCTGACAAATAAGGGACTTTTCTGTCTTCTAGTAGTATGTACCACAGCCGGGAGAAAATATTATTTTTCCATAGTGAGAACCTTGATTTCAAATAACACCAACTTATTAACTTACTTGCTTATCCATAAATTACTCATTCTTATTCATGTTATTTTGTATATTTGGTGGAGTGTCAGTGATATTGATTCTATACATGAATCAATATAGAAAGATTATTTGCCATTGTTTCCATTTGTTGTTAATTTAGTAGAAAAATAGCTGGCCCCTTACGGTGTATCATAAATTACACCTATTTCTTATTGTCCAATGTTTGAAGGAATGCATTTAGCAATAATTTAGCAACTGACAAACAGTACCTAGAAATTTGAATCTGTGCTATATGTTAAGTAGTAATAGTAATACGGTTAAATATTCAGAGGTGATAGTTATATTATGGTTATGAAGGAGACTGTCTTCTATCTTTGGAGATATACACTAAGTATGTGAGGGTGATGTGTCATGATGCTTGCAACTAACTTTCATGTATTTCAGTGTGAGTAAGTGTGTGTGTGTGTGTGTGTGTGTGTGTGTGTGAGGGAAGAAGACAAAAAAAGCTGGGAAAAAGGTGGAAAGGAGAGGGTGAGAGAGAAAGAATAATATATAATTGGTGAATCTAGCTGAAGGTTATAGATTTGATTTTTTTTAAATGAAAAGTTGGGTAAAATGATTCTTTTGGTACTTACATATATTTAGTTTTATTCTAGCTTTATTTATTTATTTGTTTTAATTAAACTTTATTGGGGTGACAATTGTTAGTAAAGTTACATAGATTTCAGGTGTACAATTCTGTAATATATCATCCATATATAACATTGTGTGTGCACCACCCAGAGTCAGTTCTCCTTCCATCACCATATATTTGATCCCCCTTACCCTCATCTCCCACCCCCCACCCCCCTTACCCTCTGGTAACCACTAAACTATTGTCTGTGTCTATGAAGTTTTGTTTCTTCATTTGTTTATCTTGTTCCTTCGTTGTTTTCAGTTTTATATACCACATTTCAGTGAAATCATATGGTTCGCTACTTTTTCTGTCTGACTTATTTCACTTAGCATAATAATCTCAAGATCCATCCATGTTGTTGCAAATGGCACTATTTCATCTTTTCTTATGGCAGAATAGTATTCCATTGTGTATATATACCACATCTTCTTTATCCAATCACCTATCAAAGGGCACTTTGGTTGTTTGCATGTCTTGGCTACTGTAGCACATATATCTTTATGGATAATGTTTTCCAATTTTTTGGGTAGACACCCAGGAGAGGGATTGCTGGGTCATATGGTAATTATATTCTTAATTTTTTGAGGAACCTCCACACTGCCTTCCATAGCGGCTGCACCAATCTGCATTCCCACCAACAGTGTATCCTTTTTCTCCACAGCCTCTCCAAAACTTGTTATTATTTGTCTCAACAACAACAACAAAAAAATCCAAACAATCCAATTAAAAACTGGACAGAGGACCCCAACAGACATTTCTCCAAAGAGGACATACAAATGGCAAATAGACATATGAAAAAATGCTCAACAGCACTAATTATCAGAGAAATACAAATAAAAACCACAATGAGATATCATCTCACACCAGTTGGAATGGCTATCATTGACAAGAAAAATATTCTAGCTTTATTAATTCTAGAAGAGTATATCTATAAAAATAAGTCTGGGCAGTCATTACTAGACAAAGTGACCCAATGAAACATGGAGTATATTTTTGATATTCTTATGCAAATGTTACAGGAAAACTGAAGAAAAAATGAAATAATTGAAACTTAGAGACCTCCCTTCTTTTAGAATTGGAATTTAATTGTAAAAAAAAAAAAAACAAACCAACAATGATTCCTTTCAGTTAATCTGTTACGGAATAAGTAAACATAAGTCAACACATGTAGCCTACCCAACCTCTTACAGATAGTCTTTAGGAACGTTTTGTGCTGGACTTTTGGAAAGATGGATGTAGGTATATGGTGCAAAACCCTTCTTCTTGATACAATGAGGCTTATGAGTTTTCCTATCAGAGGTGTGAAGGTAGCATGACAAAACCTCTTCTATATATTACGTTATATCTGAGTAAGTAACCTCTGCTCTGAATGAAGAGTTAGAAAGGTCTTCAAAGGATTTCATAGCATTTTAGGAGTGGGAATTAAATGATTTTTAAAATTTAAAAATATTTTTCAGGTTAGTTTCATTAGTTGAAAGGAGTGATCTGGTTCAAATGACTATGTTTCTTATGTTCGAACGTTAATTCTTTATATGAGTGAGCAGAATATACATTATACATAAATGTAATATATAATTCCATCGATTAAGCTTTTTTCATGAACATGAAAGTAAATAACAATACCCAACAATAAACTGCATTTTATCTGTATCTCCTCATTCCTGTAACAGATATTGCAACCCCATTTTCCTATGATTGATTAATGGATGCTCACCAGACTGAATATTCAGAATTCACACAGTGGACCTACCTCCAGGTTTGCCTAGGAATGTCATAGTTTATCCCTGCTTCCCAGGGTCCCATCCACTAAATACTCCCTTTCACTGTCATAATTGTTTGATTTGGCCAATGATCTATATGATAACCTTACTTATATGTCCATGTTCTGAATGCTCCCACAATTTGACTTAGAAAGAATGTTATCTTAGAAAGAATGTTATCTTTTTCATGATAAACTATTTATGCTAGTTATGCTTATTTCTGTAATCATAAATATGACTAGAGAAAAGAGTTCTTATTTTAATGAAAATTGGGTTGAATAATTGGTAAGACAATAATGATGTGCAATCATTGCTATCTAATAATTGTGGGTAAAAACTGTAAAATATATTTTTAATTTTGGAAATGGATATCTATGTTTAGATATCTATGTTTACATCAGATAAAGATATCTATATTTTAATGTTTTATTTTTAAAAATATTTAAGGTATGGTTATTTATTAGTCATTACTAGGACATAATTTTTAAGTTAACCGACCAATTTCTAGTCACTACATAATCAGAGTCCTGCTTTGCTCAAAACTAGTAACATTAGCCTATTTTTAGAAATTATTATATATAATTCTGCTTTAAATCAATACAAATAGCATGACAAAGCCTATAACCTTGGCACTATTGTCATTCTTCAATAACAATGTAACCTCCTTTTTCCTCTTTTCACCCTTTTTTCAAAAATAGATTTTAACATCGTACTTCCTTATATTATAAGTCTTGAAAATCCTAGACCTGTTGCACTTTCTTTTGCTAAGGTTTTATTTGGGAGTCTTTTGATGCCATAGTGTTTTCATTCTGCTTGAATGTGCTCAGGCTCTCCATCCAGTCTCAGTTTCTGCACACAGAAGAACAATTTGCTCTGGTTCCACACATCTTGGCTTACCGGGGAAGAGAAAAATATCTCCAGGCACACTATATTTGCACTTCCTGTCATTTTTCAATAAGTATTATACTTCTAAAGGAGAAAAAAAGAGTATGCCCCTACATTAAATATATCAAATTAAAGTGTCTGTAGTTTATTTCTGGAATGCTGCCTGTAACTGACATATTTCTGACGCAAATTATTTCTATAAATTGAAAATACAAAACATAACTTTCCTTTAAAAATTGTAAGACATGTTAGAAAATAAAATTAATTCTTTCTAACAAAGTGAATTAGTGATTTCTCAGTTGTGAAACACTGTGCAAATGGTTTAAAAGAACAAATAAATAACAAGAGTTATCCACAATTGTACTCAAATCAATCAGGGTTGTGCTCAGCTGCAAGTAAAAGAAAACCTAACCTCATGACTTAACTAAATTGCATTTTATTTTCTTCACTCACAAGAAGTCTGAGGGGGACAATTGCTGATGTTGGATTAGCTGTTCAATGCTGCCATTGAGACTCTTTGAAGCTCTTCATAGTTTTTGATTCCATCTGAAGACTGTAACGTCACTGTATCAAGATGTTCGTGGAGTTCCAATTATCATATCCTATGTTAAGGCAATACAAATAAACAGGCAACATGACAACCTCAGCTGTATCGCTACCTTTTTGCTGGTAAAGATAATTTTCCCCAGAAATTTTCACAGAAGGCATCTGTTTAGATCCCATTGCTAAAATTTTGTCATATGTCGAGCCTAAAATGTAGAGGGAAGTTGAGAAATTGTGTACTTCCAGTTTCCAGGCAAGAAAAAAAATGAGAGTTTGGAATTAGTGTTGGGTGATCCAACTTCCAAGGGTATGCCACAAAAGCTGCACAAATGCTTGACCCAACCACAACACAGGAAAGATAAAAACGAATTTTACCCATCACCATGAAGAAAGGATCTTTTTTGCCTCAATGGCACTCTTTAAAGATAACACAGAACTGCTATCACTGAACCAGGAAGAAGTCACAATATCAACATGGTGCTGTGAATGTTTGCGTTAGTCTTTATTGTTTTAACCACCAACGCCACCAGGCTGGCATGTACTAGGCACTGAGTACATATTTGATAAATAAATAAATAATAAATATCCCCATAAAAAATGTGACAGGATGGAACTATTGTTAAAGACATTGCTAAACTGATATGACTTTCTTAAATGTAGTTTTACTTATTAATTCAAGAAAGTTTTTTTCAGTAGATAACAAGTAAAAGTTATTTTGATAGATGCTGTGAGAGAGGAACAATATAGGAACGTAGTTTCAGTCCTAAAGATGTGTTTTCCAACAGCATTAAAAATAAAGGGATATCTTATATCTATTCTATACTTAGTTAAAATGATCAAATAAGCAGTCATAATTTAAAGAAAAAATAAAGAGAATACCCAAGTAAGTTTTATTTAAGACAGAAAGAAAAATGAAGACATGAGAGTTTGGAGGGATATATTACCCATGATCTAAGGGGTCAAGAAAACCTTTGTGGAAATGGTGACCCCCAAATAATTTTAGAGCAGTTAATAGATATTCCTCCCTCTGAGATGATGAAAAATTGGCAACTCCCTATTCATTCTTGTCATAGATACCGTGGTTGTGATTTTATATTACTGTAAGATCCAAAGACATAAAGGAAGACTAGGAAATCTGAATTTATTGCATGAGATTATAGAGAGCAAGAATGTGTATCTTCATTTAAATGAATTACATCTATCAAAAGAGCTTACGTTGCTAACAGTTTCAACAATTAAAATAAGCATAATGCATGATCATAAAAATTAAAAGCCATATGTACTGTGTTTCCCTGAAAATAAGACTTAGCTGGACCATCAGCTCTAATGTGTCTTTTGGAGCAAAAATTAATATAAGACTTGGTATTATACTATATTATATTATACCTGGTATTATATTATATTATTATATCATATCATATCATATCATATCATATCATATCATATCATATCATATTATATTATATTACATTATATTATACCCGGTCTTATATTATGTAAGACCCGGTCTTATAGTAAAACAAGACTCGGTCTCATGTTCATTTTTGTTCCAAAAGACGCATTAGAGTTGATGGTCCAGCTAAGTCTTATTTTCGGGGAAACATGGTAGTAATAGTAGTTTGCTAATTAGTGGAAGGTAAGAGATGAGATTTAGTATTTGGTACAGGACTATCAAAATTTTAGGAGCTGTGTCAGGAAACCATCTTCCCTAGCTTTCACAGGAGCACTCTCAATAGACAGAGGAAGAATGAGCATTTTAGTAATATTAATATGTATGTGAACTGTATCTATAGCTATGTGAAAATGGATGCTATAGGGAGCAAATAACTATTTAAATGAGCAATGAGGTTTTATAACTGTTTTAAAACTGTTTCATAAAAAACGTTGTGGATAATTATTGTGATTCTAAAATGTTGCATGTACACGAAATATGTATAAATCATTTTTTTCCTCTATTGGCTTACAATCTCTTTCAGCTCTAAATCAATGATTTTGTTATTATGCTTTCTAATGTATTTTTTATTGCACATCCTTCTTAGGTCTAATTTTCCCCAACATTGTCTTTCCCTTTTATTCATTCACCAAACATTTATTCGACACCCATCATGGGTCAGGCACTGTTCTAAGCATTGACTTCATCTTTATTTGCCATTCTGTCCATTTTATTTATAGTCAATGGATACTTGTGTTATAATAGCGCATACCTGAGGTAATGAAAGCCGTGATGACTGTTGAAATGCAGATGATACAGAGAAGATTTAGAAGTTAATAAGATGGCAGGATAATGTAAGGGAAGTGAGGGGAGGAACTAAAGATTCTTCTCAGTGTGGAGAGGCATATCTTGGAATATTAATCTAGTTTATTTTTATCTTCTTCTACTCCTTTTTTCATCCCACTTATACGTCAGGGATTTTTCTGTCTTATAGTCTGTACCACAGCAGGGAAAAATATTCAAAGAAACAATTTTCTTTTCAAAATATAGAATACATCACTCAATTGTACATGAGGTTCTCAGCTAATGGAGCCAAAACATTTATGTTTTTCTACACATACAAGAAAATGTAGAATCAGAGAGCAGTGAAATTGATTTAGAAGAACAGCCATTTGAGCTAAATGAAAAATAATGCTTCACAGAGTGATATGTAATTGAACCTACTGCAACTGTATATGTTAAACTGTCTTTTTAAAATGACTACAAACTTATAAAATAAATGGTGATGCTTTTTAGGAAGACTTGTGACATCTGGTTTTCATGACTAAATGATATCACGAGTGTCCATACAAAATGGTAAATACCAGTAAGTGCAAGTTGTATGTCCATCATCAAAGTTCTTGAATATTTGAATTTGGTATTTAAATCTACATTACACATGACTTTCCTGTTTTCAAGATAGCTGATACAAAAAGGTATTATTGCAAAATAAAAGTGTTTCCAAATAATATAAATAAATACTAGACTTAAGCTACATAAAACAACAAAATCACTATAGCAAGAACATTCAGACAACTCTCAAATTATTTCCTGCAATTATTTCATATACATCTAATATACAATTTACTATGTTGCCTACTGACAATGCCAACCAGCTGCATGGAAGCAATAGGTGTCCAACCATGAATGCAAGTGGCTGGTACTCCAAGTGACCAGGCAAGAAAGCAGTATCATGTAGCCCTCCCACCTGACATGGGAGACAGCTGTTTCTAGCCATTGGGATCTGAGATAAATCATTTTCCAGTAAGTACTCTGCATGTTGAACTTGAAAACTAATTATCAGTAACTGTGCTTGAATCAGAAAAAAAGATGGAGCTATTTACTGGCCATTGTCCAGATTTGAACACATGTTAAAGTAAGAATTCTTTTATTCCATATAGCTTCATTAACAGACCATGGACAGGAGACACATTGATTTTAATGCAGTATTGATAAAGATAAAATCTTAACAAGTGCTATGTTGAGACAATAGTTCAAAACTTTAAAAAATCCGCATGTATGTTTACCCTAATTATGCCAGACCATTAAATCTTCCCTTAATACATATCTTTATTACGTTTTTTTTCTGGATGGGCAACTTCTCAGCTAAAATATATTTAATATTTTTCCTAAAGCAATTGAAGTAAAAAAAACACATACATGTCTATCCTCAAAAAGTAAAGAATAACTATATCTGTTTGCCATTTGCATGTTCTTAGAAGTGTCTTTTCAGGTCCTCTGCCCGTTTTTTTAATTGGATTGTTTGTGTTTTTGTTGTTGAGTTGTATGACTTCTTTATATATTTTTTTATACTAGCCCCTTATTGGAGATCTTGTTTGCAAATATCTTCTCCCATTCAATTGGTTGCCTCTTTGTTTTGTTGATGGTTTCTTTTGCTGTGTGGAAACTTTTTAGTTTGATATAGTCCCATTCATTTTTTTTTGCTTTTACTTTCCTTGACTTTGAGGTCAAATTCATAAAACCCTCTCTAAGACCAAGGTCCATAAGTTTAGTACCTCTGTTTTCTTCTATGCAGTTTATTGTTTCAGGTCTTATGTTTAGCTCTTTGATCATTTTGAGTTAATTTTGTTGTATGGTGACAGATAGCAGTCTAATTCTTTTGCACATGACTTTCCAATTTTCCCAGTGCCATTTACTGAAGAAGCTTTCTTTTCTCCATTTTATGCTTTTGGCTCCTTTGTAGAAAATTATTTGCCCTTATATATGTCAGTTAACTTCTGGGTTCTGAATTCTGTTCTGTTGGTCTGTGTGTCTGTTTTTCTACCAAGACCATGCTGTTTTTTTATTATTATTATTATTAAATTTATTGGTTAATAACAATATAGGTTTCAAGTATACAATTCTATAGCACATCATCTATATATGCATTGTGTTATTGATGCTTTATAGTATAAATTGAAGTCAGAGAGTGTGACACCTCCAGCCTTGTTCTTTTTCCTCAGGATTGATTTGGCTATTCGGGGTCTTTTGTGATTCCTTACAAATCTGATGATTTTTTTGTTGTTGTTCTATTTCTTTAAAAGATGCCATTGGGATTTTGATGGGGATTGCATTAAATCCATATATTGCTTTGGGTAATATGGCCATTTTAACTATGTTGATTCTTCCAACCTGAACATGGAATGAAAAGATGCTCAACTTCACTAGCTATTAGGGAAATGCAAATCCAAACCACAATGAAATACCACCACACATCTATTAGAATGGCGATTACCAACAAGATAAGTAATAACAAGTGCTGGAGAGGGTGTAGAGAAAAAGACACCCTCATATATTGTTGGTGGGAATGTAAATTGGTACAGCCACTATGGAGGCTCCTCAAAAATTAAGGATAGAATTACCATATGACCCAGCAATCCCTCCTTTGGGCATTTACCCCAAAAATCTGAAAATATTTATCTGTAAAGATACGTGTACCCCTATGCTCACTGAAGCATCATTCATGGTGGCTAAGACACGAAAACAACCAAAATGTCCTTCGATAGATGATTGGATAAAGAAGATATGGTAAATACATACAATGAAATCTTACTAGGCCATAAGAAAAAATGAAATACTGCCATTTGCTACATCATGGTTAGGTCTTGAGATTATCGTGCTAAGTGATGTGAGAACAGAAACAGTCGAGAACCACATGATTTCATTCATATGTGGGATATAAAACTGAAAGCAACAAACAAACAAGACAAACAAGCAAAAACTCATAGACACAGACAACAGTTCAGTGGTTACCAGAGGGTAAAAGGGAAGGGAGGGTGGTAGAAGAGGGTGTCGTGCAGGGAGTCACGCAGGGTCTCTGGCCCCGATCCCCACATAAGAACGCAGGATGTGGCTAGGCCAAAAAGGAACACCCACGGAGCCATAGGTAGGGGAGTCATACCACTATAGTCTCATTGGAGGCTGGATTCACACGACGTGCGACCTGCTGTCCGCTTTTCTGCCAACCAACGGACTCCACTCGACTCACTAACCAGCACAGCTGTGGCAGTTATATCAGTGGCCAATTGGCTAACCGGCTACAGCTGATGGCCAACTACTACCCGAGCCATCATCTTTCCTCGTGAGGTTGAGAGCCTGGAAACTGCTCTCTGGGGCTCTCTCCCCACAAGGGTAATGGGAGTCAAACATGTGAAAATGGAAGGAGATTTGACTTTGGGTGGTGAACACACAATGCAATATATAGATGACATATTACAGAATTGTACACTTGAAACCTATGTAATTTTATTAACCAATGTCACCCCAATAAATTTAATAATAAAAAAGTATTGGATAATCTTTTAAAAAGCAAATTTAATTATGAGATTGGAAGAAACAGTTTTTAAATATTTTCACTGGGTGGAGGTAATTAGCAGCGATGCTTCGGACTCTCAGAATTGCGTAAAGGATCATTACAGGTATTGGTGACTCAGGGTGTGTGGCTTAAAGTCTAAGCAGAGGAGAAGGCAGGTTCGGCTGCTCAGGAGAGCCTGCTTTCAGCTGTCTAATGCAAGGACTCTGTTTTCTTTACCTTTGTAATAGTGCCTAACACTTTGGGCCCTAAATAATTATTTTTTTTAATGGAATTGAGTTGAATATGAAAAAGGAATATATAATTTCAATCATGGGTGACTGCAATAGTCATAGGCCTGGCCAAAAAAATGGAAAACACACTAGAAATTCAATGGAGGGGATTTTAAATAGGAAAGTGGGTCCTTAAGGTGTTGCAGGGCTGAAAGGATAAGTGAGCTCCTGGGGTGGGCCCAGACATAGGAGCTCCAGGAGGAAGCTAGCCGTCCTAGGGACCGGGGAGCAGCAAGGGAGTGGTAGGACGTTAGCAAGCAGAGTTTAGAAGATGGATCCCACAGAGCTTGGTAACACTGGTTCTCCCTAATCTCTACGACCATTGTGAAGACTGATACTCATAAACTAAAGGTGATTAAGTGCCTCCCATGCCTGGTCTGAGCATGTGCTTCTTGTTTTTGTTCTTTTATCATCATGAAGAAAGAGGACCTAGCCCATTGGGCAGTGCCCGGTGGGTAATAGAATCCCACCCATATAGTAAAATCCCACTCTGAATCTCCTTGGAATGAAGTACAGAATGTGAAAATCCACTCTAAAACAACAAGCAGACGTTGCTACTGCTACTGAATTATCATTCCCGATTGCATTAGTTTAGGATGATGGCTCATGTCTTAGAGGAGAATTTAAAATCGAATGCTATTTTTACATTTAGTGATTAGATTAGGTCATTTTCAACTTTTTTCATATGGTAACTGTTTCAGCATGATCCCTCAGAACAAATAATCGAAGACTGAGCCTCTGGTGAGTGTAAATATGAGTTCACCCCTTTGGTGCTTTTCAGCTTGTTTACTGGTACACGCTGTGTGATGCTTTTTACAAGGACAATCAATCTTAGGCCATTCGATGTGACTATTTCCCACATTATGGACTGCTGCAGCAGTAAACTCATACTTTCTATCGATAAAAAAATCACGTACAATGTGAAAAAGGGGCTGTTGGGAAGAAAATCAGACAAACAGGTATATGACTTCTCTGCACAGATGATGTTTTCACTTCATTTAGTCAGCTCTTGTCAACACTACAACGTGTGCAGTTTTAGTTATGGTATAAGATAAACCTGCTCACTTCATTAGAATAGAGTATATTTGTTTGCTATTCTTTAACTAAATGATTAAAAATACAATCTTACTGTCTAACTGCGATAAGGCAACCCCAGAATTTATCAATATTAATGAAGTGATATATTTTCATGGATAGGCAGCATATAATGAAACCATTTATATATTGTCAACCAATAACAAACCTAAACTGAAAAAAAAAAGTTTTGGTATAAATTCAGTAATTATAAACACACTATGAAGCTCTGTCCCTTTGTGTTCATCACTTACCAGCAGACCTCTTTCCCAAACATTTTTTTTTTTAGGTCAATCATCTAGAAAGCTCAGATTTTGTTAAATTGTTTAAATAGAAAGCCTTAAATAATAGCGTTTTCTAGTTCAGTAAATGAGTAGCCACTAAAATTCTCTTTAAAGGTTTTTTCCTAAATTAATGAGCGTTAACCCCTATATTTATTTTATAAGACAATTGCTTAATAAGTCTCGTAAATATGTTAATTATTCTAATTCTCAAAATAAACCTGTGACGCAGATACCAAAATTAGTTTTATTTCATATAAATGCAATCAGGGGCTATATCTATCCACAGTCCTCAACTGTCTACTGGGCTCAGTGATTCACTGGAAGGAATCGCGTGGCTCAGCGTAAAATTCTACTCATGGCTACGATTTGCTACAGGAAAGAGTACAGGGCATGGAAGGCAAGGCAGAGAGGAACATCTACATGAGCTGAGGCTCAGAGATGAAAGGGAGCTCTCTCACATTCCTCAGTGGGGACTGCATGGAGACAGCTTTCTCTCCAGCTGCAAACTGCAGGGGAATGTGTGAGACATCTTTGTCCAGAAAAGTACACTTGACTCTTGGAGTCAATGACCAGCCATGGTGCAAACCCCCAAATCAGGCAGTAGGTAGTTGTAATGAACTTTCATGTTTTGCTTTAAAATGCTAGCAACCTGGTTTACCTTGGTCATTGCTCTGGACATGCAGAAAACCATCATTACTGGGTAGTTATGAGACCATTCCAGTAATTTAAATTTCGGTGTTTGACCAAGGACCATCACAACGGTAACAGAGATGATCAAAGACTGAGTGAAACAGACCTGCTCTGCTAAGTATTTTCTCTCAAGGGCACAGAGTGGTTGAGTAACTTACATAAGGTTACACAGTTAGTAAATGTCAGAGCCATGTTCCAAATTCAAATAAATGGTTTCAGAGCCAATAATCTTAATCACTAAATAGCCAATAATCTTAATCACTAAATAATCCTTTCTAATATCATACGCCATAAATCAGAAAGCACATGTTCAAGGGTGGTTCAGAGGCTCAGTGATGTCATCAAGGACCCAGGCAGTTTCTGTTCTTCTGTCCTTCCAGTCTCAGTGTGCCAGTGACTCTTCTTTCATGGTCACAAGAAGGTTGGAGCTGCTCTAACATCATGACCTCCCTCAGTAACATCCAAAAGCAGAACGAGAAGGGCAGTGCCATCCTGTGCCTCTGGTCCTCCTACTATCAGAGTTAAAGGGAAAAAAGATCTTACCCAAAGAATTCACCAACACGTTTTCCTTTGCCTTTCACTTGAAAAAGTGGATCACTTTAATCATTGATAACAAGGTATGTCATTACACTGATTAGCTTATATCGAATATGATTCACCCTGTAGCTGTGCTCACCTTTCACGAGCATGTTCTGCAGGATGTATGAATCACACCATGGTTCTGAGAGTAAAGAAGTTGATGTGGGAATGGGGGCTGGGGGAATGACTGTTGTGGAGAATCCGTTGTGACTACATCAAACCCTTATCAGATTAGCTTCACAGAATCCCTCATATTTATAATTTTGAATCTCCAGTGCTTTAAGAAATTCAACTTGATGTCAGGGTTTTCAAAACATGGCCTCATTGCAGGGTACCAACTTTGTTTTCCACTACTCTCTTCCTCAATTTCACATTTTACTGACCCTTACCAAAAACGTCATACTCGTTTCCATTCCCATGTCTTTGCACAAGTTATTCTGCCTTCCTGAAAAGGAAAGTATCTCAGGGAAATGTGACAGTTGGGTGTCAATACATATACATTGGCCGATTACAGTGAATTTCTTGATGTTAACCCATATAATGAATTATACATCCTTCAAAGTGCCACATAAATGGCACTTCCCATTATATTATATATAAATCTATCAATTTTATTGTACATTCTATTATATTCTAATTCATTATTTTCTTTACTATACTATGAATATCTTTTTGGTGAGAAATTGATTAAATTTAAGTATTTCTAAGTGCCCAAGGATATTCTACTACTGCACAAAAATGGAACAAAAATAGTTCAGTAACATGTTTCCAATGTTTTCATAACCAAGAATATCTTTTACTATTCTTTCCTTCCTACCTATGCAATTAAATCCATGTTTTCAAATGTTTTAAACCTATTAACTCAACTTTATTTATGTAGACTGGAATTAGCACAAGCAAGAGTAATACAAGTAAATATATTCTATTATTTATGTTAATCTACCAGTCACTCACATTGTGCACAGTTAGGGAACCACAGTTCTCAGGTTTGGAACCAACTCAGCTCCTTCAAGTACCTTTCACTTATTATGTCTTGCAGATCACAGTGTCTATGTAGATTTTTACTATCCTGTGTATAAAACATGAATAAAAATACTTTGCCCATCTACAAGCTTTCAGGTAAAAACATGGTCTATCTACTAAGACTGTCGATCTACTAAACTCAAATTTAATTTTAAAGCACGTTATTTAAGTGTTGATCTGATGGAATTCATTCTAGTTGAATCTTCTTTATTCAATCCACCTTTTTAATAGTGTATATTCCTTAGTTATACATTTTAAAAACAAACCAATGGTTTACAAAGTTATGCGTTCAAAGAAGTATATATCTATCTATTTGAGCCTCATCCTTTACATATCTAATAAACACCTCAAATTTAACATCTTCAAAGTATCACTCAGGCATGATCTTCCTCCTTAAAATAGCTCTCCTCCAGGACTTTTGTTTCTCAGTGAATGTAATCAAACACCACTAGGTTCATAAATCAAAATTCTAAAAAGTCCCCCTTGAAACTTTCATCATGCTCACCCCATAAACCCAACTGGCAACTTAATTATTCAAATCAATTTTACCTTCTAAATATTTCATGAATCTGTTCACCCCTGATCATTTACAGAAACAACAGCTTACTTCTATGGGTCCTCATCTCTTCCAAAGGGTCTAATAATATATCAAAGTGCACAACGTTACTTGCGTGGCCATGTGTATATGGTTTGCCTACTATTCGGCCTCACCTCTTCTACTCTCTATGTTCCAGCCATGCTGACCTTCTAATATTTCTGTGAATTTCTCATGATATAAGCCATCCTGACCTTCTGTGTCTCTTTTGGCCTAGAATGCTCTTCTTCCATGATTTATCTATATAATTATCTAAATATCATACCTTAAATTTCAGCACATTGGACTATGCATAGAGTTCTCATATCACCCTGCATGCTTTTATTATATATTTTGATATATTTGTGTGGCAGTTTGAATAATGCCTTTCTTTTGCAGAAGACTGTGAGCTCCATTAGGTCTGACATTGTGTCTTTGTTGTTTCCAGTCTCATTAGTAAGAACTATCATAATAAGAAAGAGCCATTTGAATTCTATAGAAACAATGTTTCAGTATAAGGGAGCTACTGGGAGAACTTTTTGGAGAAGAGATGTTATATGCATAGAATTGCAGAAGATAAATATTTCCTAATTTCACTAATGGAAAACAAAAAGAAGTTACAGTGAAACATCCTGTAAGAAGAATTTTCTAAAGACTGTGACTGCCTCGTAATGAATTTGTTTGTCAGACCTCAGAATGTGACTGTGTTTGGAGATGACATTAAAATAAGACCATAGAGGTGGGACTTCATCCAATCTGACTGGTATTTTTACAAGAAGAGGAAATCAAAACACACAAAGATAGAGAAACACCGGGGGAAAGCTTTGTAAGGACACAGTGAGAATGTGGCTACCTGCAAGCAAAGGAGAAAGACTTCAGAAGAAACCAAATCTGCTAACACGCTGATTTTGAATGTCCAGCCTCCAGAGCTGTCAGAAAAATATATTTCTATAGTTTAAGTACTGTCTATAGTATTGTGTTATGGCAGCCTGAGTAAATTAATACAAGTACCATATCCCCGTCTAATATTGAGAATTCCCCCTGCCTATTCTCAGCCCTCCATTAAAATGAAAGCCAAATTAAAGTTTTATCAAGTTTATTCAAGACCAATAATCTGCTTGTCTCAACCTATCTACGTCTCATATAACTGTCATCGAAACAGGTATTTTGTTACGAGATTTGTATTCTTCAATAAAATATTCAATAATATTTTACGATTTTTAAAGAGACAGTAAACTGACTTGTCGGTATATTTTTGTATTTTTGTGAAAAGCCTTTAGATTAGAAACACATATTCTCAGGAGCAATACCAATTGTTTATTAAAAATTCAAGGGATTTAAGAAAAAATACATTTTTTATAGCACCTCCTTTATTACTTCATTTTATGATGTTACAAAACATAACTGCTTTATCTAAAGTTAGTTTCAACTCGCTGTATTTTGTTACTGTATATATAAATCTTTGCCATGATATCTTTACAGTATCTTGGGAAAATATGAAACTTAGATGTCAACAGTTTATACATTGACCGATATAGTAAATCCCATTATAGAACGTATTTAATTATTTCATTATTAATCCAACTCCTATATTGACTAAACTGAGAAGTAGCTTTTAAAGTGTTTCATAATGTCATAGTTTGGAAATATTCATCATTCTATTGCAATTAATAGTTGATGTGATTTAAAGAAAAAATAACACACCATTTTCTAAACAGAGAAACAAGTCTATAAAGAAGAAGAAATAATTGGACTTCCACACGTTCCAAAAATATCCCTGAGGACTCCAAATGTCTGACTTCCATTTGATTTCTTGAATTGCCTTTCTCCTTAAGGATCGCCAACAAAGTCTCTTACAAACACTGCTATTTCAGGGTCATCCAGTTCATATTTCTAAATAAGAAACAGTTTCAACAAATCAAATCCTACACGTTGAAAATGGAAAAGAGAAAAAGAGTAAAGGAAAATATCTTCATGTGATATTTCATATATGAACTAAGATGCACTCTGGGTGACTAAAAGAAAATAGGGAGGTCATTACCAAAACAAGGCAAGATACAGAAAAATTGGAATTTATTATATTATTTTGATATTTAAGCCATTGCGTAACATATTAGTTTTTTGGGCTGCTGTACAAAGTACCACAGACTGGCTGTCTTATACAACAGAAATTGATTGTCTCTCAGTTCTGGTGGCCAGAAGTTCGAGATCAAGAGTTTGGCAGGATTGGTTTCTTCTGAGGGCTGTCAGGGAAGGATGTGCTATAAGCTTCTGTCCTTCGATTGTTGGTGGCTGTCTTTTCCCTATTTCTCTTCACATCATCTTCGCCTCTGTTAGGTTTCTGTGTCCCAATGTCCCCCTTTTATAAGGACACCAGGTTTATCAGATCACCTTAAGATACAGATGACTGTCTTCTCCCTATATCTCTTCACATGGCTTCCCTCTATTCATATCTGTCTATTCAAATATCCCCTTTTTATAAGGACACCAGTCATTTTGGATTAGGGCCCACCCTAATGACATCATTTTAACTTGATTTCCTCTGTAAAGACTCTGTCTCCAAATAAAGTCACATCCTAAGGTACTGGGGGTCAGAAATTCAACATATAAATTGTGGGGGTGGGAAGGAGAGGGACATATTTCAAACCATAACACATACCATGACATTGAAACTGTGAAGTGACTTCCTTAGAAAAATGCACCATTTCTGAATTTAAAATTATGAATTGAGAGTTTTTCTTATGTTCAGTCACATTCTAGGAAGTATAGAAATGTAGTTCTAGATGAGAAACATCCACTAATTTCAAGGAGTTCACAAAATGCTTTAAAAAAAAAAAAAGAAAGAAAAGCCCTTAGAACATCATTTAATAATAGACAGCATATAAAGATACATACAAAATGAGTAATATAGACATTTTGGCTGTCATTTATATACATACTAACTCCCTTACGCAATGGTAATTGGCAAGTCCAATAACATCTCTGTTAGACTATTCTTAATGTTTTCATTTCAATCCATTTCTACAGATCCTTTCTGTTTATATGCTATATTAGCTAATTGCTTGTGTGTTGTTTTAATTCAGGTTTCGGATTTATTTCCCCTCTTTCCTGCTTTGCCCTTTATCCATTCATACAGGGCCTCCCAGCTGACTGAATGCCCACTGTGTTCTAGATGCTGTGCAGAGCCTGGGAAAGCAGTGATGAATAACGCAGTTCTCTTTTCTTCAGCAGTCCAAGTCTAATGAATGAGAAGGAGCAGCAGACTAATTAATGACGAGGATATTTAGCTTAAGTGCGAAATAGAAAACTGTCGGTTCAGGGAGTGGAAAAACAACTCCTGCTTGAGGCCTTTACGAAAGATTTCACTGAAACTGAATCTACAAGGAGAATGGAGATTTTGCTTGGCAGAGAAGAGTATGAATGTGAGCGGGAAGCAAGTGTGCAGTTTGGGGGATGACAGGAGTTTGACTGGGAATGGGACGGAGAAATAGAAGGATTTTCAAGTCAGAGAGAACTGTAAGCAACAATGATTGCCTGGTATGTCCAGGGAGCAGAAAAGAATTAGCCCTGGAAGGAGAATAGGACATAGATGGGAAATACTGAGAAATGAGACTGGGGAGGAAGAGAGAAGCCAGATCTTCACGGCCCCTGTGAGTTCTTTGGCTCCAAATCTTAGCTTCATCCAACTGCAAAGGATGTGGTCTACAAAATATCTTTTGCATCAAAGTTTCTTTTAGTTCTGCAGGACTGAAAAATACGTGAAACAGGAGAGGGGTAATTTCCTTTTTTTTTTTTTTCCCTCAAAGGCCTTCATTTTATTTCTTGTTTATCTTGGGATTTTAATCAATGTATTAATTGAAACTGTCATTCTGTTCCTACATTTTTGTTCTTAAAAGGAGAAAAGTGTTTCATCAAATCTATATGTTTTACATTTATGTAAAATAACAACTTAAATGCAACACAAAATAGTTGTAAAACCATATTTAAAAACTAAGTAAAATGTATATCATGAAATATTTTACTCTCATATTATTGATCTGGAGTTATTGGGCAAACGGGTTTTGTTCTAGATTTCCAAATACCTAATCCTAGTATATTTTTGGTAGAACCAAGTATGTTTGGTTTAACTAGAATGTTCAACTGTAATCACCTATAGTCTTTAAAATGTCTCCTAAAAGATCTAGATTAAGTAATATGAATTCATTTGATCAATATTGAGTGAACAGTTTGTATGTAGCAATGTTACCGGACACTGAGGACCCTGTTAAGATAAGGGTGCTGTCTTCTAGAAGACATGGGGAAATCTGCCAGGAAAGAGAGGAACATAAAACTATTATTATAAACAATGAGTTAAGTCCATCATGAACCTGTTTAATTGTATTATTTTATGAATTATTTTCAGTTACTTTTTCTCTACCTTGTAGCCTTTCTTCAGTCATGTCCTCTATATTTCTATTATTGTTTATCTTTTGTTTTTTTCTGGTAACATAGCCATGAGAAATGTTGCAGTGTACTTTAAACACTGGGAGAACATCATCTTTGCATAACAAAATGGCATAAAAACATCTTGGAAAGGTTGATTACCGCCAATAATTCTTTAAAGCTGAAACATAGAATGCATGCTCAAGCATCGGGGAGAAACCACTCTCTACTAGTATACATACACTTCTTTTTTGGGATCACCTTTTCCTATGTGACCATCATCTCTTGTGATGATAGAGCATGAGGTGTCATCTGGGATATCAAGGCTTTAATAGTTAAAAACAAACAAACAAACAAACAAAAAACAACTGCCATGATAGACGTGGCTGTTGTAGCCCAGGTCCGCATGACCTGATTCCTTTCCATCCCCACTCACCCACCAACCTTGGTAAAACATTGAGCTCTTCTTCCAACTTCAAACGAAATAAAATCATATAAAGCTATCTACTTTTCTTGTAATTTTTCCAGAGTCTGTGGGTCCACATAGAGAAATAACACTGAACATTTGCAACTCTGGGTAAATCCTCATTAAACATCTTTCTTCTTTGGTCTCTTTTCAAATTCTTCCAGCCACAACGTTTGTTCTCTCCAACACCCCTCTCTATGTAAAGTTTCCATTCTTTCTTCTCCACACTCCCTCTCTTTAAATTAATTTTATCCCTTGAATATTATTAACAAACCAAAGAAAACAGAAAGAGTACATTAACATAGTAAAAATTTAAACAGATAAAATGTTATTTCATTGATAACTATAGTATCTGAAGAAAAAGTAATTCACCATCTATCCCAGATCCCTAGAGGAGCAATTATCATGAACATATTGTATATCACTTCTAAACTGGCCAAATATAAATAACCACTTATATGAATGCATAATATATTAAACATATATAAATAAGATTTTAGGATACATGTTGTTCTGTACTCTTTTAATTCTAAATCTGGACACACTCAAGAGTTTTTATATGAATTGCCATAAATATCTTACTCATTATAATAGTTTCTTGGTGTTTTTTTGTGTGGCTGTAACACTGTTTGTTGTTTGTTTGTTTTTTAATTAGCCCTCTTTGGATGAACAGTTTAGAACTGTTAGTCACTTACTACTTCTGCAGGAAACTCAGGTGCCAATTCTCATCTAGCTTCTACTCATGAAAAACTCACAAATCACCTTTCTGATAAAGATAATCTCCTTCTAAAAATTAATCACAATATTTACTAAATAATTTATTCTGTCTTAAAAATGAATCTTTAATTTTGATAGAGAGGGATTAAGAAGAAATATAGTTTTCTGACTCAAAATGACAATAAGCTAGA